>NC_083714.1:59414951-59717981 GCF_033118175.1 Dama dama | reverse complement strand
TTCCTAAATTCCACATATATGTGTTAATAAACTGTATTGGTGGTTTTCTTTCTGACTTACTTCACTCTGAATAATAGGCTCCAGTTTCATCTACCTCATTAGAACTGATTCAAATGCAATCTTTTTAATATCTGAGTAATATTCCATTGTGTATATATACCATAGCTTTCTTATTTATTCATCTGCCAATGGGCATCTAGGTTGCTTCCATGTCCTGGCTATTGTAAATAGTGCTGCAATGAACATTAGCGTACACGTCTCTTTCAATTCTGGTTTCCTCAGTGTGTATGCCCAGCAGTGGGATTGCTGGGTCATATGGCAGTTCTATTTCCAGTTTTCCATCTATTTTCCATCTATTTGTGTCATCTTTGATTTCTTTCATCAGTGTTTTATAGTTTTCTACATATAGGTCTTTTGTTTATTTAGGTAGATATATTTCTAAGTATTTTATTCTTTTTTTGCAATGGTGAGTGGGATTGTTTCCCTAATTTCTCTTTCTCTTTTCTCATTGTTGGTCTATAGGAATACAAAGGATTTCTGTGTGTTAATTTTATATCCTGCAACTTTACTCTATTCATTGATTAGCTCTAGTAATTTTCTGGTGGTGTCTTTAGGGTTTTCTACGTAGAGAATCATGTTACCTGCAAACAGTGAGTTTTACTTCTTTTTCAATCTGGATTCTGATCAAAGATGCAAAAATCCTCAACAAAATTCTAGCAAACAGAATCCAACAACATATTAAAAAGATCATACATCATGTCCAAGTGGGCTTTATCCCAGGGATGCAAGAATTCTTCAATATTTGCAAATCAATCAATGTGATACACCACATTAACAAATTGAAAGATAAAAACCATATGATTGTCTCAATAGATGCAGAGAAAGCTTTTGCCAAAATTCAATGTCCATTTATGATTAAAAATAAAACCCTCCAGAATGCAGGCATAGAAAGAATATATCTCAATGTAATAAAAGCCATATATGATAAACCCACAGCAAACATTATCCTCAATGGTGAACAACTGAAAGCATTTCCCCTAAAGTCAGGAACAAGACAAGGGTGCCCACTCTCACCACTACTATTCAACATAGTTTTGGAAGTTTTAGCCGCAGCAATCAGAGAGAAAACAAACAAACAAACAAACAAATAATAGCAATTCAGATTGGAAAAGAAGAAGTAAAATAACTCATTTTTTGCTTAGTCTTCAATTTGAAGTTCTACTATATTTGCCTACTCATTCCTTCCTTCCTTCCTCTTTCTAAGCTGCCTTTTAAACTGGAGAGATGTCTGTCCTTTGTTGTTTCAAAAATTCTCTTAAGACTGTTTCCTTTTGGTGAATGAAAAATCTTTCTTTATTCAACATTTTAAAGCTTGATTAGTTAAAATGAAGCATTACTTCACCATTTTGTAGCAAAAACAAAGTTGGCTTAAGTTAAATTACATAGGAAGATATCCACACCCAATGTGTTGGATTTATTTATTTTATAAGTTACCTCATTCTAAAAGAATATAGGATAAAAATAATGCAAGTATAAATTAAATAAATATATAATAAGCTTATCCTCCTGAACCTACTTTAAGGATCAAGGTGGTGTCCTTAAATTAACCACATCCTATTATTCCTTCACAGCTTAGCAGTTCCCTTATAAAGATTTATTTGACTAATTCAGCTTGCAAAGGTCTCTCATTTATCTGAATACCTACAGCATTTATAGGGTTCTTTCCCTCTGAAACCATCCTAACACTTCTGCCAAAGACAGATGATCGTATTATTCCTCTGCTCAAGAGCCTCTCATAGGTCCACACCACCCCGAGGATAATTACAAAATCTTTAACAGAACAATTAAAATTCTTTATTACATGGCCCCAGTCTTCTTTTCTGGCCTCAAAAGGATTCCTGAACTATAAAGTAACTATCCTTCAGTGATGCCACACAACTGAATGTCCTTCAATATGCTACGGAGCTTCCCTGGTGGCTCAGCAGTAAAGAATCTGCCTGCAGTGTAGGAGATATGGATTCAGTCCCTGGGTTGGGAAGATCCCCTGGAGAAGGAAATGGCAACCCATTCCAGTACACTTACCTGGGAGATTCCATGGACAGAAAAGCCTGGCGGGTTACAGACCACGGGGCTGCAAAGAGTTGGACATGACTGAACAATTAAACAACAATAAATATGCCATACAATATCCTACCTTTGTGTTTCAGCATGTATGTTTGCATGCTGTGTGCTAAGTCGCTTCAATCATGTCAACTCTTTGTGACCCCATGGACTGTAGCCTGCCAGGCTCCTCTGTCCATGGGATTCTCTTGGCAAGAATACTGGAGTGGGTTGCCATTTCTTCCTCCAGGAGATCGTCCCAACCCAGGGATATTCCCAACCGAGGGATTGAACCCGGGTCTCCTGAATTGGTAGGCAGGTTCTCTACTATCTGAGCCAACAGGGAAGCCCTGTATATCAGCGCAAATTCCTTCCAACTGGAATAGCCTGTTTCCTTTTTACACATCTTTCAATACCTGGTCAAAAGTAACTTCTTTTATGTAAACTTCTCTGACTCTCACAGGCCAAACTAATATATCATAAATTTTCATAATTAAAACAGTGTGGTGCTGGTATAGAAACAGGCAAATATAAAAGTGAAACATAACAGAACTCCAAAACAGATCCATATATACTTGAGGACTGAGGTTAAGATAAAGGAGGCATCCCAAACAAATAATGATGGAACAACAAGTCATTTGCTTTGAAAAAATAAAAAGAAAAAAGATCCATAGTACATGCCATTAAAAAAATTAAATTGATTTTTTTACAATGAACCATAAAAATATCATTGTATAAAATATAAGTCAATATTGGAGACTATTTATATGATTTTTAGTGTGGAAACAACCTTTTTTAAAAAAAGTAAACAAAATACCTCAATAAAAGATTGCTAGACTTAACTTCATCAAATTAAAAACTTCTCTATGACAAGTAGCCAGAATATATAAAGAACTTCAGAAATTAAATTAAAAAGGCACAAACTCCCCAACAGAAACATAGGCAGAAAATATGAAAGTCACAGAATAGGAAATACAAATGTCCAATAAACATATGAACAATGCTCAGTCTCAAAAAATAAATATGGAAATGTTTAAAGAACAGTAAAGAGATTTTAACCCATCAGACTGACAAATAATGAATTAGTTTGACGATAAAAAATCCAGCAACTCTTTTCTTCAGTATCTAAACTAAAAAAGAATGCTCACTGCAGTGCTGTTTGTCATATTGATAGATTGGGTGCTGGTGTAGTTTATAAGTCATATCCGACTCTTGCAACCGCATGGACTGTAGCCTGCCAGGCTTCTCTGTCCATGGTGTACTCAAGGCAAGAATACTGGAGTGGGTTGCTCTTTCCTTCTCCAATTGATAGATTAGAAAAACTAAATGAACATCAATAGGGGAACTAAATGAACAATATGGAACACTATGCAAGAATTTACAAGGATGTGTTACATCCTTGTAAGGATGTAAGTCATTATGCTGAATGAAGCAGAAGCAAACTTGCAGATACTTTTGTACAGAAAATGTCAATTTCACAAAAACAGGAAATAAAAATAACACTGTATATTTTTAACCAATACATATCTTAGTATATAGGTACTCAGAAAAAGTTCTGCCTTAAGGGGACACTAAAGTTACCTATGTTATATTTATGAGCTATTTATATAATTAAGAATTAAGACAGTAAGAAATAGGTTTCTCTGTATTTAAACATTATTCACTGTGAATTGCTGTTTTTGTAAGATCATGTCTTCAGTCTTAGATTCTATAACAGATTATTCAAGGGAGGGACTATATCAAAGGTAGGGCTCTATAGCCATTATCTCATTTAGCTTCTCCAACAACCAGCACCAAGATTAGGGGGAGATAATTGAGGCCAAGTTACTCAAGTACAGGACTGGGTTCTGTCTTCCATTGAAAACTGATATTTTGTTCATTATGGATTTTTGCCTTCATTTTGATTTTTAAAACATTGCTTTAGTAGTAGTAGCAGTAGTAGTAGTTTAGTCACTAAGTCGTGTTCGACTCTTGCAACCCCATGGACTGTAGCCTGCCAGGCTCCTCTGTCCATGGGATTCTCCAGGCAAGAATACTGGAGTGGGTTGCCATTTCCTTCTCCAGGGGATCTTCCTGACCTAGGAATCGAACCTGGGTCTCCTGCATTGCAGGCAGCTTCTTTACTGACTGAGCTATGAAGGAAGCCCAAACACTGCATTAGATATTATTTATTTTGATTGCTAACTTTTTTGGTACCCCCTAAATTTTACACCCAAGCTGAGTGCTTTATTTACCTCTCTATAGCACAACTCTGTGTAACAAAATGAGTCCGGTATATACTTAGTCGCTCAGTAGTGTTCAATTCTTTGTGACCTAACGGACTGTAGCCTGCCAGGCTCCTATGTTCATGGGATTCTCCAGTCAAGAATACTGGAGTGAGTAGTCATCCCCTTATCCAGGGGATCTTCCCAACCCCAGGTCTCCTGTATTGTCCTGTCTGAGCCTCTTCCCTGTCTGAGCCACCAGGGAAGCTCCTGAGTCTGGTATCATTGTATCCATTTTACAATATGTTGGTCTGAGGCCAAACAGCTGGTAAGCTAGTAAATAATAGAGCCAGGATTCAAATTCAGGCCCATTAGACTAAAACCCATGTTTACCAGCACAAAGTCTTTGTACAATTTTACTTTGTTTTCTTCATTAGTTCAATGGACCTATGTTAATTCCCAGTGATAATGTATTTTATATATCTTCCATGTAACTATACTTCACATCCTTTTTGGCAGTTTAGTTTTTGAATTGGCATACAATCCATGGGAGCACTCTAAACTTTGCATTGATTACCATCTGTCAGAGAGAGACAGAAGTCTTGTCAGTAATAGCATATGAATTATGCAATAGCAGAGTGGTTTTACCCATGCTCTTTAAGAGAACAACCATAAACCTATGTAGACATGAAGGAAGATTTATTGGTTTCACCTTATTTTGATAAAGAGGTACTGGAAAGTTAAATCACTAATGGCTCATTGTGAATTTTCATACCTATTTTGGGAAACAGCCAAAGACAGGTATTTACTAAATGCTCACTTATCTTCCCCCTCCCAGTGGTTCTCACCCAAGAGTGGTAGGGCCCCCAAATGGGAATTTGTAAATTTGTAGGAATGTATTTTGTTTGTCCAAATGACAAGTTGAAAAGAAGTATTTGACATAAACTCAAAAAAAAGGAGAGATTAAACAGCTGATGATGAAGGTGGGGGGGGGGAAATTTGGGGAGTTAGGAAGGACTTCAGAGAGGTTTTATTGCAAGTAAGTGTTTGGCATATTTGGATATGGAGAGAAAAGCATTCTAGACAGAGGGAAGATCTTGATCAATTAACATATATTGACTACTATTCACTACTGCTGGCTGCTACTGACTACTATTCACTACTCACTATATGCCAGGAAAGTGCATATAGTGTTTTATAGGTTTTAACTCATTCTTCACAGCAATTCTATGAGGTTCTCAATTTTATGAGATTAGGATAAGATAATAAGAACTCATTGTCAGACTAAAACTTCCACTTACTATATTTTTATATTGGAGAGTCTCAGCAGTAAACTCATCAGCATTTAAAGATTGAGGGACATTCCAGTGGTAAAATGCCTATTTAATATTATTTAACCCAAACTTTAACTTATTTGGTAGAAAAATAATTTTATCAATAAACTTCTCTCTATCAGGGTTCCAAATGAACATATTCTGGGAAACTTTGTAGATAATGGGGGATTAAGCTGGTTTCAGGAGAAATGGAGAGGAAGATGTAAATCTGAAACATAATTTGCAGTTTTTAGTCATCAAAGACAGTCTTTTTCACAGAATCACAAAATGTTCTGTGCTATTGTTATGGTGACATAATGACAAAGAAGTAACATGATGTGATCAAAATTTCTTCAAACAATTGTACCTAATTAGTTAGTCTATCCCAGCATGATTTTATTATTTGACAGTCATTCTGTATTTCATCTATGGGAATAAACTAAAATGAATAGTTCACACCATATTTCAAAAGAGAAAGAATTTATCTTATCAGATGCTAAAATTAACTATAAAGGAAAAGTAAACAAACCAATAGGTATTAGCTTGAAAAGTATCAGTGGATCAGGACAGATAACTGAGAGACCTACCAAAGTGTAGTTAAGAATTGGCATATGTTGAAAGTAGCATGATAAATCAGTAAGATACAGTCATAAAAGATATTCTTTTAATGGTTATAAGGCTATGTCATTTAAATCTATATAGAATTCAAACAGTTAGATCCTAATCCTACACTATATATGGAAATAAATTCTAAATGACCTGAAAATGCTAAATAAATAAATATCTAAAAGATAAGAACACATAGAAAACTAGAAAAATACAGGTGAAAGTTTATAAAATTATGCTAAAAGATGTCACTTAATGAGCATAAATTCATTGGGAAAACAAAAAAAAGAAAGGTTTAGTATATTTTATGCTCTATTGAAGTGGTCAATGGTAAAAATGAAATCCCTTTCTGCAATTAGACAACACAAATTATTCTCAAGCATACATATTTCAAATATACTGATAATGTGCCAGACTATCAAGCAAGTCTTAATGAAGTTTGAAGAATAGGTATCATATAAACAATATCCTCTTCCATAATAGGCTTCAGTTAGATGTTAGTAATAAAAATAAATTTCAAAAACTAATATTAAATAGTTAATAAAATATCAAACTAAATAATGATAATAAATCCCCATGAATGCACAAATTAAAAAGTCACACTTTGGAGTCAAAGAAGAAATTGTAATGGAATTACAAAAAACACTTAAAACTCAGTGATAACAACAACATAGTACATTGAAATATGTGGGATTCACAATGTTCATCACAACACTGTTTATAATAGCCAGGACATGGAAGCAACCTAGATGCCCATCAGCAGACGAATGGATAAGGAAGCTATGGTACATATACATAATGGAATATTACTCAGCCATTAAAAAGAATTCATTTGAATCAGTTCTAATGAGATGGATGAAACTGGAGCCCATTATACAGAGTGAAGTAAGCCAGAAAGATGAAGACCAATACAGTATACACATATATATGGAATTTTAAAAGATGGTAATGATAACCCTATATGGAAAACAGAAAAAGAGACACAGATGTACAGAACAGACTTTGGGACTCTGTGGGAAAAGGCAAAGGTGGGATGTTCTGAGAGAATAGCATTGAAACAAGTATACTATCAAGGGTGAAACAGATCACCAGCCCAAGTTGGATGCATGAGACAAGTGCTCAGGGCTGGTGCACTGGGAAGACCCAGAGGGATGGGATGGGGAGGGAGGTGGGAGGGGGGATCAGGATGGGGAACACATGTAAATCCATGGCTGATTCATGTCAATGTATGGCAAAAACCACCACAATATTGTAAAGTAATTAGCCTCCAACTAATAAAAATAAATGAAAAAAAAATATGTGAGATTCAGTGAAAGCCATGTTATAAGAGAAATTTTTACTCCTAAATGCCTATACGACAAAATGAATAGTGGCATAAAATTAATAAGGCAAATGTACAACTAAGAAGATAGAAAAGAAACAGAATATACTCAAAGGAAAAAAGGATAATAATAATATAAGAAGAAAGTAATAATAATAGTAGAACGATAGTAAAGACAACAGAAAAATAGAAAACAAACAATAAGGAGGCTCAACCAAAGCAAAGTTATTTTATTGGACAGTCTGACAAACTATATACAAAAAAGCCTTTCAGCCTAAGAAATAATATTTACAATAGCATAAATATACTGTATAATTAAGGATACATTTAACAAAATCTATACTAGCTTATACAATGAACGTTATAAAACAGTATTGTGAGAAACAAGAATATCAAATAAATGGAGAAATAGACCATGTTCTTGGAGTGAAAGACCTAAAAATATGTTAATATCCCTCAAATTGATACAAAGATCCCATGCAATTTCAATCAAATTTCTAGTAGATTTTTTATTGTGGAAATTGAAAATCTGATTCTAAAATTTATATGAAATGTAAAGGACTCAGAAGAGCAAAAGCAATTGGATAAAAGAATAAATCTGAAGTACCTAAACCTCCAGATTATAAGATTTACTACAAAGTTATATAAATCAAGATAGCATGGCATTCATGTGAAGATAGATGTATAAATCAATAAAAAGAAAATAAAGTCCAGAAATAGAACCACTTATGCATGATTACTTGATTTCTGGAAGAGGTGGCAAGGAATTTAAGGGGGATGGGGTAAGAGAAACTTTTCAACAAATTTTTTTTCTGGGACAGTGGAATATCTAAGTAGGAAAAAATTAAGCTCAAACCTTTTCTGACATCACATACAAAAATTAATTCAAACTGGATCTTATACCTAAATTTAAGAACTGAAGCTATAGGACTTTTGGGAGAAACCAAGTAACCTTGGATTAGGCATATGTATCTTAAATGTGACACAAAAAAGCACATAAATTCCAAACTTTTAAAAAATGGATTGTCTTTTATCAAAATTTAAAACTTTTACCCTTTATATTATAGTATTAAAGAAATGGAACCAAGACTAGAAGAGAAGATTGCAAAATATATGGTAAAGTGTGTGGGCCTTGTATATATAAAGAACTCTTGCAAATCAATAATAAGAAGTCAAGTTCTCTCCCTAATTTTTTAAAAAACAGGAAAATATTTGAACACTTACTTAGCCAACGATGAAACTTTAGTTGTTGTTTTTGTTGTTGGTGTTGTTGTTGTTTTCTCATAAAACTCAATGTCAAAATAGGAAACAACCTAATAAAAAATGTGCAGAAGATCTGAATAGACATTTTTCCAAAGAAAAGCTGCAGATGGTGAATAAGCAGATGGATAGAGTGCTCAACATTACTAATCATCAGATAAATGCAATTCAAAACCACAATAATATATCACCTCACACATGTCAGAATGGCTATCATTGAAAATTCTATATATAATAAACTTTGATGAGAATGTGGAGAAAAGAGAACCCTAGTACACTGTTGGTGGGAATGTAAACTGGAGCAGCAACTAAGGAACCTGGAATGTTAAGTCCATGAATCAAAGTAAATTGGAAGCAGTCAAACAGGATATGGCAAGATTGAACATTGACATTTTAGGAATCAGTGACCTAAAATGGACCAGAATGGGCGAATTTAATTCAGATGACCATTATATCTACAACTGTGGGCAAGAATCCATTAGAAGAAATGGAGTAGCCATCATAGTCAACAAAAGAGTCCAAAATGCAGTACTTGGGTGCAATCTAAAAAATGACAGAATGATCTCTGTTCATTTCTAAGGTAAACCATACAATATCACAGTAACCAAGTCTATGCCCCCTCAATCACTAATGCCAAAGAAGCTGAAGTTGAACATTTCTATGAAGACCTACAAGACCTTCTAGAACTAATACCAACAAAGTATGTCATTTTCATCATATGGGACTGGAATACTAAAGTAGGAAGTTGAGAGATACCTGGAGTAACTGGAAAATTTGGCCTTGGAGTACAACATAAAGAAGGGCAAAAGCTACCAGAATTTTGTCAAGAAAATGCACTGGTCATAGCAAACACCCTCTTCCAGCAACACAAGAAACTACTCGATACATGGACATCATCAGATGGTCAATACCAAAATAAGACAGATCTTTGAAGTTGAAGATGGAGAAGCTCTATACAGTCAGCAAAAACAAGACCAGGAGCTGACTGTGGCTCATCTTGAAATCCTTATTGCAAAATTCAGACTTAAGTTGAAGAAAGTAGGGAAAACCACTAGGCCATTCAGGTATGACATAAATCAAATCCTTTATGATTATACAGTGGAAGTGACAAATTCAAGGGATTAGATCTGATAGATAGTGTGCCTAAAGAACTATATACAAAGGTTTATTACATTGTAAAAGAAACAGTGATCAAAACCATCCCCAAGGAAAAAAAATGCAAAAAGTCAAAATGGTTGTCTGAGGAGGCCTTACAAATAGCTGTGAATAGAAGAGAAGCAAAAGGCAAAGGAGAAAAGGAAAGATATAGCAATCTGAATGCAGAGTCCCAAAGAATAACAAGGGGAGATAAGAAAACCTTCCTCGGTGATCAATTCAAAGAAATAGAGGAAAATAACAGAATGGGAAAGAGTAGAGATCTCTTTAAAAAATTAGAGATACCAAGGGCATGCAAAGATGGGCACAATAAAGGACTGAAACGGTATGGATCTAACAGAAGCAGAAGATAGTAAGAAGAGGTGGCAAGAATACACAGAATTCACAGTATCAATTCTTTGGCGCTCAGCTTTCTTCACAGTCCAACTCTCACATCCATACATGACCACTGGAAAAACCATAGCCTTGACTAGATGGACCATTATTGACAAAGTAATATCTCTGATTTTTAATATGCTGTCTATATTGTTCATAACTTTCCTTCCAAGGAGTAAGTATCTTTTAATTTCAAGGCTGAAATCACCATCTGCAGTGATTTTGGAGCCCAGAAAAATAAAGTCAGCCACTGTTTACCCATCTATTTGCCATGAAGTGATGGGACGAGATGCCATGCAGTAGAATGACTAAGTATATTGATAATACCATTTGTTGGCAAGGATGTGTGACAACTGGAATGCTTGAGAGAATACAAGATAGTACAGCACTATAGAAAATTGTTTCGTTGTTTCTTTCAAAATTGCACTTACTGTATGGACAAGCAATTCTATCCAAGGGTAATAGAAACATATGCCATCACAAGGAAGGGTCATAGCAGCTCTTTTTCACAATAGTCCCAAACTAGGAAAAATTCAGATGTTCAGGAATAGGGAATGCATAAACAATTTGTGGTATACCCATGCGATAAAAACAAAATGATTGGAACTAAAGTGAAAGTGAAGTTGCTAAGTCATGTCCAGCTCTTTCTGAACTGTAACCTACTAGGCTCCTCTGTCCATGGGATTCTTCAGGCAAGAGTACTGGAGTGGGTTGCCATTTCCTTCTCCAACCAATACATATAAAGGCATGGATAATCTCAAAAGAATTCTGTTAAGTGAATCACACATACAAAAAATATCGTATATTATAATCTCATTTCTATGAAATTCTAGAAAAAGACACCCTATATGCAAGGCAGAAAAAGAGACACAGATGTATAGAACAGACTTTTGGACTCTATGGGAGAAGACGAGGGTGGGATGATCTGAGAGAACAGCATCAAAACATGTATATAATCAAGTGTGAAACAGATCGCCAGTCAAAATTGGATGCATGAGACAAGTGCTCGGGGCTGGTGCACTAGGATGACCCAGGGGGATGGGATGGGGAGGGAGGTGGGAGGGGGGGTTCAGGATGGGGAACACATGGAAATCCATGGCTGATTCATGTCAATGTATGGCAAAAACTACTACAATATTATAAAGTAATTAGCCTCCAACTAATAAAAATAAATGAAAAAAAAAAAAAAAGAAAAGGCAAAACTATAATGCTATAAAGCAGGTCATTGGTTGCCTGGGACTAGTTAGGCAGGGGGGACTGACTGTAAACTAGAACAAGGAAATTTTGGGGGTAATGAAAATACCCTATGTATCGATTGTTGTGAGGCTTACACAATTGATCACTACCTAAACTCATTAAACTGTACACTTAAAGTTTGTTAATTTTGTGTAAATTATTCCTCAAAGGAGCTAGGATAAAATTTGCAGCAAATATGGCTGATGAAGGGTTGTACAGATAGGTTGGTAGGTAAAAAGATTAACATCCAAATAAAATAAGTAAAAAAAATTTGCCAAAGTACATGAATAGATAACTCAAGAAAAATTAAAAATAGTCTATAAACAGAAACCCTAACTCGAAAGTAGTACAAATACTAGTAACTGAAATACTATTTTCCAAAATAGAATATGCACATATATGTATATTCTAGATCTTGGAGGATATGGCAAGATAGACACTTATATATACTGCTATTGTGGTTGTAAATATATACACTATTTCTGGAAAGCAGTTTAAAAGTGTTATCAAGAGCCTCAAAAATATGCATTGCCTTTGATATAATAATCTCTACATCTAGGGTCTTATTTCAAGGAAATAATCATAGATAATATTTTTTAATTATTAATAATAATATTCATTATGCTGGTGAAAAAATAGACACAGCCTAAATGTTCAAGAAGAGTAATATAATTAAATACATTATGGCATATCTAAGTGGTAAAAAAAAGCCATAATACAATTCAATTGGCTTGAAAAGAATATTTAAATATATGGGACTCTTCATAATAAAATATTAAATAAAATAGGGATAAAAACAAACATACAGTTAGATCTGAAGTTTATAATCTCTCTGAAAGTGAAAGAAAAGTGAAAGTGTTATTTGCTCAGTCCTATCTGTCTCTTTGTGACCCCATGGTCTTTGCGGCTTCTTCAGAACTTTTTCCCAAGATGGATCACAAGTAAGATGACAAACTCTTCTGTTTGCTGAGTTGGGATGAGTTGACCACCATATTATGGGAGACTGAAGCTAGGAAGAATGTAGAATCACCATGAATTCCCTCATAGTTCAGTTGGACTACACTACCACGACCATGTTTTTCTTTTAGCCTTTCCTCCTTCTCTGTGCCCTTGAAAGTATTAGTCACTCAGTTGTGTCTGATTCTTTGTGATCCTATGAACTATAGCCCACCAGGCTCCTCTGGCCATGGAATTCTCCAGCAAGAATACTGGAGTGGATAGCCATTTCTTTCTCCAGGGGATCTTCCTGACCCAGGGGTTAAACTCAGGTCTCCTGCATTGTGGGCAGATTCTTTACCATGTAGGCATTGGCTATCAAAAGAGAAACTGCATGATCATAGCAGTAGAGTTAGCCCAGATTAACTTTGTTCAGTTAATCCTTTTTGTAGTTCATCTATAGCAGTACATCCCAAATTCTATGTTAAGCTTTTGCTTCTAGGTTCCCTTGGTGCGTATCCAGGGACTTTCAACTACTTTAGATATAAGTCTGAACAAAACCTAAGGTGAGGCCACAGAAGAAAAAAAGTTTTCCAGAATGTATGTCAAAATCAAATGTTAGTGATTTAGGAGTCTCTCTCTTTTTTCCCCAGCCATTTTAATTATATTATCTTCCTCCCTCTTACCTTGCTGCATGAAAATCTAAGATATTTTCTAAATTTATTTTTTAAATTTCCATAAAATGCTTTAAGTTGTACAAATGGGCCTCATGAGGATTAGCAGAATTTATTATAAAGCAATTAAAAGGACTGTCAAACCCTCTTCCTTTAAGGGTTATCCTAGGGATATTTCTCTGTTTTACTCTCTGAGCAGCCTTTTGTGTTAGAGCCTCACAGTTTTGGCTCCATAATGGTTTGCTCTGCCCTGTCTCACACCCTTTAAATATCTATGTGGTGAAATCTGTCTGGCTGCTGGCTCTTCTCTCTCAGTATTGTTGTCAAAAGTTCCCAGAATCTCCAGTTGTCCTTAGGGTAAGTGAGTCAAGGTGATTGCTCTGGGCCTCTTGTTAGGGGAGATGGGAGATACATAACTACTGGCAGCTGTACATTTATTCAGTTGGTGGATGCAAGAGACATGGCCTTTGACAGAGTATGCCAAAAAGCACATGAGATTCACTTAACATTAATTCTTAGCCGTCCTCCTCCTGCCAGCACCAAGGCATAAACATAGCTTAGGAATATCCTTCTCCAGTTCTATTTCTCTCTATATAACTGAGGCTACCTAGAGATTGTCATATTGAGTGAAGTAAGTGAGATGGAGAAAGTAAAATATCATATTGCTTATTTGAAGAATCTTAAAAAATGATACAAATGAACTTATTTACAAAACAGAAAGACACAGATTTAGAGAACAAACTTATGGTTATGGGGGGAAGGGGAGAGGAATAGGTGGGAGTTTGGGATTGACATGTACACATTACTATATTTAAAATGGATACTCAATCAAAGAGGACACAAATAGATGGAGAAATATACTGTGTTCCTGGATTGGAAGAATCAATATTGTGAAAATGACTATGCTACCCAAAGCAATCTATAGATTCAATGCAATCCCTATCAAGCTACCAAAGGTATTTTTCACAGAACTAGAACAAATAATTTCACAATTTGTATGGAAATACAAAAAACCTCGAATAGCCAAAGTAATCTTGAGAAAGAAGAATGGAACTGGAGGAATCAACCTGCCTGACTTCAGACTATACTACAAAGCCACAGTCATCAAGACAGTATGGTACTGGCACAAAGAGAGAAACATAGATCAGTGGAACAAAATAGCAAGCCCAGAGATAAATCCACACACCTATGGACACCTTATCTTTGACAAAGGGGGCAAGAATTTACAATGGAAAAAAGACAACCTCTTTAACAAGTGGTGCTGGGAAAACTGGTCAACCACGTGTAAAAGAATGAAACTAGAACACTTTCTAGCACCATACACAAAAATAAACTCAAAATGGATTAAAGATCTAAATGTAAGACCAGAAACTATAAAACTCCTAGAGGAGAACATAGGCAAAACACTCTCTGACATAAATCACAGCAAGATCCTCTATGACCCACCTCCCAGAATATTGGAAATAAAAGCAAAAATAAACAAATGGGACCTAATTAAACTCAAAAGTTTTTGCACAACAAAGGAAGCTATAAGCAGGGTGAAAAGACAGCCTTCAGAATGGGAGAAAATACTAGCAAATGAGGAAACAAAGGATTAATCTCAAAAATATACAAGCAACTCCTGCGGCTCAATTCCAGAAAAATAAACGACCCAATCAAAAAATGGGCCAAAGAACTAAACAGGCATTTCTTCAAAGAAGACATACAGATGGCTAACAAACACATGAAAAGATGCTCAACATCACTCATTATCAGAGAAATGCAAATCAAAACCTCAATGAGGTAACATCTCACAATGGCCAGAATGGCTGCTATCCAAAAGTCTACAAGCAATAAATGCTGGAGAGGGTGTGGGGAAAAGGGAACCCTCTTACACTGTTGGTGGGAATGCAAACTAGTACAGCCACTATGGAGAACAGTGTGGAGATTCCTTACAAAACTGGAAATAGAATTGCCATATGACCCAGCAATCCCACTGCTGGGCATACACACTGAGGAAACCAGATCTGAAAGAGACACGTGCACCCCAATGTTCATTGCAACACTGTTTATAATAGCCAGGACATGGAAGCAACCTAGATGTCCATCTGCAGATGAATGGATAAGAAAGCTGTGGTACATATACACAATGGAATATTACTCAGTAATTAAAAAGAATTCATTTGAATCAGTTCTAATGAGATGGATAAAACTGGAGCCTATTATACAGAGTGAAGTAAGCCGGAAAGAAAAACACCAATACAGTATACTAACACATATATATGGAATTTAGAAAGATGGTAACGATAACCCTATATACAAGACAGAAAAAGAGACACAGATGTATAGAACAGACTTTTGGACTCTGTGGGAGAAGGCGAGGGTGGGATGATCTGAGAGAATAGCATTGAAACATATATATTATCAAGTGTGAAACAGATCGCCAGTCCAGGTTGGATGCATGAAACAAGTGCTCAGGGCTGGTACACTGGGATGACCCAGAGGGATGGGATGGGGAGGGAGGTGAGGGGGGTTCAGGATGGGGAACACATGGAAATCCATGGCTGATTCATGTCAATGTATGGCAAACAAAAACCACTACAATATTGTAAAGTAATTAGCCTCCAACTAATAAAAATAATTGGAAAAAAAAAAAAGACCTACTGTATGAACAGAAAACTCTGCTCACTATTATATAGAAACCTAAATGGAAAAGAATTTGAAAAAGGATAGATATGTGTATATGTTTAAGTGAATCACTTTGCTGTACACCTGATACTATCAAAACATTGTTAATCAACTATACTCCAACATAAAATAAAAAGTTAAAAAAGAAAGAATGAAAGCAAATGTGTTTAGTTATCTTTTTTAAAAGTCTTTTTTTAACTTTAAGATACTTTAAAAAATTTTTGCCATGATTATATTTAAACTTTTATCTTCCTCATGTGAATTTATTTTAGGGGTTGAAAAATCACCATAGGGCTTGCAGTTTTTTTTTTTTTTTCTGAAAATGAAACTAAAGTCATTAGTATTACAAGACAGGGGCTTTCCAGGTGACTCAGTGATTTAAAATCCACCTTCCAATGCAGGAGATATGGGTTTGATCCCTGGGTTGGGAAGATCCCCTGGAAAAGGGAAAGGCTACCCACTCCAGTATTCTGGCCTAGAGAATTCCATGGACTCTATAGTCCATGGGGTTGCAAAAAGTCGGACAGAACTGAGCGACTTTCATATTTACTATAAAATAGATCTCAGTTATGAGGCAGCCCTGCAACCTGGACCTCAAGAGCGACTCATTATTTTGTTCATTTCCTCAACAAACATTTGGAGGCTTCCCAGGTGGCTCAGAGGTTAAAGCATCTGCCTCCAATGCGGGAGACCTGGGTTCAATCCCTGGGTTTGGAAGATTCCCCTGGAGAAGGAAATGGCAACCCAATCCAGTATTCTTGCCTGGAGAATTCCATGGACAGAGGAGCTTCGTAGGTTACTGTCCACGGGGTCGCAAAGAGTCGGACATGACTGAGCGACTTCACTTTTTTCTTTTCAACAAACATTTATTGATCACACACCTCTGGAAAGTTGTTAAAGAAAGGGTCCATTATACAAACCATAGAAATCACTGATAGATTTTCAGTGTCTCCTAGTAATAGAAATAGGATAAATTTGTCTGATAAGTGTTGGGACTAGAGTTTGACTTAGTTTCCCTTTGTAATTATTAGTGGTGTATTTTCGAGGGGCCAATAGCTTTGAAAGGATCTCACACCACACTGTGCTCCAATAACATTTACAACAGGGTTTTCTTGACTTCTCTGTCTGCTTACCTTTGGTATTTGGAATTCTAGAAGGTTAAACTACAAAAGAAATATTTCCAATTCCAGTGAGGCAGACTGTATTACATCAGAAAAGGTATTAGTCACTGTGATTTAAAGTGATTTAAAGCGTAATTAAAGGTACTTGTAGGAAAAATGTCAAATGTAAATAATAAAATATCAAACCAAGCTCAGCAGACATGGTCTATGTCTCATACAACTTCTATGTTTGACATACCACTTAACCTTGAACACAGTAGGTGACTCCTACCTTGAAAAATAATTTGTTTCAAGACATACCCACAGTGTGAGACAATCATATATATTTACTAATCTATAAGCATGTTCACAGAAGCTGGTCAAAAGCACTTACAACTTTTCTGCTGTTACAAATGATTATAAAGTACATCTTCTACAAAAAACGTGAAAAATTTTCCTACAACTGGAAACATCTTGAACTCTTCAAGGCTGACATAACTTAAGAGCAATGGAAACCACATTTTTTTACTGCATCTTAGGTCCTACCACAGAATGGAAAAAGAGATGGGGTTTTGTGGGGGGGGGGGGAGTGAAGGAGTGTGGTCAGCAGAGGGGAAACTATTATCGTCTGGCGCTTTAAACTTCTTCAATATAGATTATGGGTGCGATGGGGGGGGGGGGTACATGCTTTCTCATGGATGAGTGTAGTCTGGAAAATGTGCCCTCAATTTTGTCTGAGGAGATAGATACTTAGTATTTTTAAAAATCAACCACAATAGTATATACCTAGTGCCTACTATATGGGAGGAAAAGGGAAGCAAAAAAATATACTATCTTTGATACAACTATAACCTAGTTGAGATGACAAAATATACACAGATTGTGCTAAATCATGTTTCACTGTATTAATGCCATTAATATTTAGCATAAGGGCAAAGATGTGGCTTCAGAGTAATTGGGAAGACATTCTCTGGCTCAGCCTTTCATAGACTGCTTCAAGCAATATTCAATTAGAATATCAAAGTAAGTTTTAGGCATCCTTTTTTTTTTGCAGTTTTTCTAGAAGTAACTTTCCACTAATGTTAACTAATGTTACATAGACCCATCAAAAAAGATGATGGGATTTTTTTTTCAGTCTTCAGCTCCATTATCAAAGAAATCTTTTGCCCAGAGTAGGTACTTGATGAAATTTTGTTCAATAAATGAATTTTTGGTAATTGTCTTGTCTAAGGTAATCAGTCATATAGCTGGTTTAATCACTCACTGTAATGCCGTCATGGCGTCTGCTACTTCTAGGGTATTTTGCAGTTTTCCCCCATTAAGTCTGCATAATACACTTGTCTCATAATATACAAGGTAGTAAGGTTATGGAGGTGTTGCACATATGTATTCTATCACATAACTATGTCTCAGTGCCCTAAGAGAACATGAGTTCCTCAAAGGACATGACTGCTAAGCCTTCTGAATACCTTCAATGTGACTTCTGGAATCTGCATATAGAACATGAGCACACTGTATTTTGCTGGCCTACTGGAACTTGACATATATATTCAGAGGCTTAGTTAATAATGCTAAACTGATTCCTCATCAACTTTTGTATCTTCAATTCTAATTTTGCACCAACGGGTGATCTGGTTAATGTCTGTAAGATTCAGGGGATGTTTTAATAAATTGTACCTATTAGCAGGTTATATTGAATGCCTCTTTTCCTCACCACACATCCAGCAATGTACACTTCTGTGGTCTCACAAAAATGTACCATTTACCACTGAGAAGAGCAAGCTCAAATCTCGCCCAAGTATACTTAACACTAGTATTTTACTTCTCTAAACACAGTGTTAACATAGGGCTGATTGCACATTCAAGTACCATGACAGAGAGCAAAGGGACTGATCAATAATCCACACACCCACTTACTCTCTAGCCTCCCTCTAGACTTTCAGTGATTCCTGCCTGATTGGAAAAAGAAATTTAAATGTTCCTATTAGTTGATCCTATTAAATAAAGACAGATCTCAGAAAGCAAGTGTCATTGAGCTACTGTATGGGAGGAATCATGATCTCAGACACATAATTATTATCCCAAGTTTAAATGTCTGAATCATGTTCTCAGACACTTGATTATCATCCAAAGTTTAAATGTTTCTCTCTCTCTCTTTTTGATTAGCCTGGATGACAGTGAGCTGAGTAAATAGAATATGGGGCTCTCATGTACAGCCTTTGCTTGGAAAGGTAACCTGCAGATCCAGTGAAGCTTTCTTGCATTTTCTCCTTCCTCTCTAGAGACTCCAGCACTCCAGCATAATAAATACATTCAAGTATTTCCCATCCTCAAGCAACACTTCCTTGATTTAAGAATCCTTCTAGTTACTGGCTTTTCCAGTATTCTACAGAAAAAT
The DNA here is from genome assembly GCF_033118175.1 of Dama dama. Classification (NCBI taxonomy): domain Eukaryota; kingdom Metazoa; phylum Chordata; class Mammalia; order Artiodactyla; family Cervidae; genus Dama; species Dama dama. The sequence continues at coordinate 59,698,636 of NC_083714.1, read as the reverse complement.
TACTTGAAAGATTAGCTTATATTCACTGTTTCTTCTTCCTTCCTTACCAGTCACTGCTTTCACTAAGGTCACCAATGACCTCCATATTTAAAAACCCAGTGAATGGTTTTCTGCCACAGTATTACTTGATTATTTGATATCTCTTAGGTATTTGACATTTTCTCTCTCTCTTTTTTTTCATTTATTTTTATTAGTTAGAGGCTAATCACTTTACAGTACCACAGTGGGTCTTATCATACATTGACATGAATCAGCCATGGATTTACATGCATTCCCCATCCCGATCCCCCCTCCCACCTCCCTCTCTACCCAATCCCTCTGAGTCTTCCCAGTGCACCAGGCCCGAGCACTTGACTCATGCATCCAACCTGGGCTGGTGATCTGTTTCACTATAGGTAATATACATGTTTCGATAATGTTCTCTCAAAACATCCCACCCTCGCCTTCTCCCACAAAGTCCAAAAGTCTGTTCTGTACATCTGTGTCTCTTTTTCTGTTTTGCATATGGGGTTATCATTACCATCTTTCTAAATTCCATATATATGTGTTAGTATGCTGTAATGTTCTTTATCTTTCTGGCTTACTTCACTCTGTATAATGGGCTCCAGTTTCATCCATCTCATTAGAACTGATTCAAATGAATTCTTTTTAATGGCTGAGTAATATTCCATGGTGTATATGTACCACAGCTTCCTTATCTATTCGTCTGCTGACGGGCATCTAGGTTGCTTCCATGTCCTGGCTATTATAAACAGTGCTGCAATGAACATTGGGGTGCATGTGTCTCTTTCAGATCTGGTTTCCTCAGTGTGTATGCCCAGAAGTGGGATTGCTGGGTCATATGGCAGTTCTATTTCCAGTTTTTTAAGAAATCTCCACACTGTTCCCCATAGCGGCTGTACTAGTTTGTATTCCCACCAACAGTGTAAGAGGGTTTCCTTTTCTCCACACCCTCTCCAGCATTTATTGCTTGGAGACTTTCGGATAGCAGCCATCCTGACTGGCGTGTAATGGCACCTCATTGTGGTTTTGATTTGCATTTCTCTGATAATGAGTGATGTTGACCATCTTTTCATGTGTTTGTTAGCCATCTGTATGTCTTCTTAGGAGAAATGTCTGTTTAGTTCTTTGGCCCATTTTTTGATTGGGTCATTTATTTTTCTGGAATTGAGCTGCAGGAGTTGCTTATATATTTTTGAGATTAATCCTTTGTCTGTTGCTTCGTTTGCTATTATTTTCTCCCATTCTGAGGGCTGTCTTTTCACCTTGCTTATAGTTTCCTTTGTTGTGCAAAAGCTTTTAAGTTTCATTAAGTCCCATTTGTTTAGTTTTGCTTTTATTTCCAATATTCTGGGAGGTGGGTCATAGAGGATCCTGCTGTGATTTATGTCGGAGAGTGTTTTGCCTATTTTCTCCTCTAGGAGTTTTATAGTTTCTGGTCTTACATTTAGATCTTTAATCCATTTTGAGTTTATTTTTGTGTATGGTGCTAGAAAGTGTTCTAGTTTCATTCTTTTACACGTGGTTGACCAGTTTTCCCAGCACCACTTGTTAAAGAGGTTGTCTTTTTTCCATTGTAAATTCTTGCCCCCTTTGTCAAAGATAAGGTGTCCATAGGTATGTGGATTTATCTCTGGGCTTGCTATTTTGTTCCACTGATCTATGTTTCTCTCTTTGTGCCAGTACCATACTGTCTTGATGACTGTGGCTTTGTAGTATAGTCTGAAGTCAGGCAGGTTGATTCCTCCAGTTCCATTCTTCTTTCTCAAGATTACTTTGGCTATTCAAGGTTTTTTTTATTATTTCCGTACAGATTGAGAAATTATTTGTTCTAGTTCTGTGAAAAATACCATTGGTAGCTTGACAGGGATTGCATTGAATCTATAGATTGCTTTGGGTAGAATAGCCATTTTGACAGTTTTGATTATTCCAAAACATGAACACGGTATGTTTCTCCATCTGTTTGTGTCCTCTTTGATTTCTTTCATCAGTGTTTTGTAGTTTTCTATGTATAGGTCTTTTCTTTCTTTAGGTAGATATACTCCTAAGTATTTTATTCTTTTTGTTGCAATGGTGAATGGTACTGTTTCCTTAATTTCTCTTTCTTTTTTCTCATTGCTAGTGTATAGGAATGCAAGGGATTTCTGTGTGTTAATTTTATATCCTGCAACTTTCTTATATTCGTTGATTAGCTCTAATTATTTTCTTTTGGAGTCTTTAGGGTTTTCTATGTAGAGGATCATGTCATCTGCAAACAGCGAGTTTCACTTCTTCTTTTCCTATCTGGATTCCTTTTACTTCTTTTTCTGCTCTGATTGCTGTGGCCAACACCTCCAAAACTATGTTGAATAGTAGTGGTGAGAGTGGGCACCCTTGTCTTGTTCCTGATTTTAGGGGAAATGCTTTCAATTTTTCACCATTAAGGGCAATGCTTGCTGTGGGTTTTTCATATATAGCTTTTATTATGTTGAAGTATGTTGCTTCTATTCCTGCTTTCTGGAGAGTTTTAATCATAAATGAGTGTTGAATTTTGTCAAAGGCTTTCTCTGCATCTATTGAGATAATCCTATGATTTTTATCTTTCAATTTGTTAATGTGGTGTATTACATTGATTGATTTGCGGATATTAAAAAATCCTTGCATTCCTGGGATAAAGCCCACTTGGTCATGGTGTATGATTTTTTTTAATATGTTTTTGGATTCTGTTTGCTAGAATTTTGTTAAGGATTTTTGCATCTATGTTCATCAGTGATATTGGCCTGTAGTTTTCTTTTTTTATGGCATCTTTTTCTGTTTTTGGAATTAGGGTGATGGTGGGCTCATAGAATGAGTTTGGAAGTTTACCTTCTTCTGCAATTTTCTGGAAGAGTTTGAGTAAGATAGGTGTTAGCTCTTCTCTAAATTTTTTGTAGAATTCAGCTGTGAAGCCATCTGGTCCTGGGCTTTTGTTTGCTGGAAGATTTCTGATTACAGTTTCGATTTCCTTGCTTGTGATGGGTCTGTTAAGATCTTCTATGTCTTCCTGATTCAGTTTTGGAAAGTTATACTTTTCTAAGAATGTGTCCATTTCTTCCAAGTTGTCCATTTTATTGGCATAGAGCTGCTGGTAGTAGTCTCTTATGATCCTTTGTATTTCAGTGTTGTCTGTTGTGATCTCTCCATCATTTCTAATTTTGTTAATTTGGTTCTTCTCCCTTTGTTTATTAATGAGCCTTACTAATGGTTTGTCAATTTTGTTTATTTTTTCAAAAAACCAACTTTTGGCTTTGTTGATTTTTGCTATGATCTCTTTAGTTTCTTTTGCATTTATTTCTGCCCTAATTTTTAAGATTTCTTTCCTTCCTGGGGTTCTTCATTTTTTCCTTCTCTAGTTGCTTTGGGTGTAGAGTTAGGTTATTTATTTGACTTTTTTCTTGTTTCTTGAGGTAAATCTGTAATGCTATGAACCTTCCCCTTAGCACTGCTTTTACAGTGTCCCATAGGTTTTGGGTTGTTGTGTTTTCATTTTCATTCATTTCTATGCATATTTTGATTTCTTTTTTGATTTCTTCTATGATTTCTTGGTTATTCAGAAGCGTGTTATTTAGCCTCCATATGTTTGAATTTTTAACAATTTTTTTCCCTGTAATTGAGACCTAATCTTACTGCACTGTGGTCAGAAAAGATGACTGGAATGATTTCAATTTTTTTGAATTTACCAAGACTAGATTTATGGCCCAGGATGTGATCTATTCTGGAGAAGGTTCTGTGTGCACTTGAGAGAAAGGTGAAATTGATTGTTTTGGGGTGAAATGTCCTATAGATATCAATTAGGTCTAGCTGGTCCATTGTGTCATTTAAAGTTTGTGTTTCCTTGTTAATTTTCTGTTTAGTTGATCTATCCATAGTTGTAAGTGGGGTATTAAAGTCTCCCACTATTATTGTGTTACTATTAATTTCCTCTTTCATACTTGTAAGCATTTGCCTTACATATTGCAGTGCTCCTATGTTGGGTGCATATATATTTATAATTGTTATATCTTCTTCTTGTATTGATCCTTTGATCATTATGTAGTGTCCTTCTTTGTCTCTTTTCACAGCCTTTATTTGAAAGTCTATTTTATCTGATACGAGTATTGCGACACCTGCTTTCTTTTGTTCTCCGTTGGCATGTAATATTTTTTTTCCAGCCCTTCACTTTTAGTCTGTATGTGTCTCTTGTTTTGAGATAGGTCTCTTGTAGACAGGATATATAGGGGTCTTGCTTTTGTATCCATTCAGCCCGTCTTTGTCTTTTGGTTGGGGCATTCAACCCATTTACATTTAAGGTAATTATTGATAGGTATGGTCCCATTGCCATTTATCTGGTTGTTTTGGGTTCATGTTTATACAACCTTTCTGTGTTTCCTGTCTAGAGAAGATCCTTTAGCATTTGTTGAAGAGCTGGTTTGGTGGTGCTGAATTCTCTCCGCTTTTGCTTGTCTGTAAAGCTTTTGAATTCTCCTTCATATCTGAATGAGATCCTTGCTGGGTACAGTAATCTAGGTTGTAGGTTATTCTCTTTCATTACTTTAAGTATGTCCTGCCATTCCCTTCTGGCCTGGAGGGTTTCTATTGATAGATCAGCTGTTATCCTTATGGGAATCCCTTTGTGTGTTATTTGTTGTTTTTCCCTTGCTGCTTTTAATATTTGTTCTTTGTGTTTGATCTTTGTTAATTTGATTAATATGTGTCTTGGGGTGTTTTACCTTGGGTTTATCCTGTTTGGGACTCTCTGGGTTTCTTGGACTTGAGTGGCTATTTCCTTCCCCATTTTAGGGAAGTTTTCAGCTATTATCTCCTCGAGCATTTTCTCATGGCCTTTCTTTTTGTCTTCTTCTTCTGGGACTCCTATGATTCGAATGTTGGGGCGTTTCACATTGTCCCAGAGGTCCCTGAGGTTGTCCTCATTTCTTTTGATTCTTTTTTCTTTTTTCCTCTCTGCTTCATTTATTTCCACCATTTTATCTTCTACCTCACTTCTCCTATCTTCTGTCTCTGTTATTCTACTCTTGGTTCCCTCCAGAGTGTTTTTGATCTCATTTATTGCATTATTCATTCTTAATTTACTCTTTTTTATTTCTTCTAGGTCTTTATTAAACATTTCTTGCATCTTCTCAATCTTTGTCTCCAGGCTATTTATCTGTAACTCCATTTTTTTTTTTTTCAAGATTTTAAAGATTTTTCAAGATTTTTTTTTCAAGATTTTCAAGATTTTTATTATCATTATTCTAAATTCTTTTTCAGGTAGATTCCCTATCTCCTCCTCTTTTTTTGACTTGGTGGGCATTTTTCATGTTCCTTTACCTGTTGGGTATTTCTCTGCCTTTTCATCTTGTTTAGATTGCTATGTCTGGAGTGGGCTTTCTGTATTCTGGAGGTCTGTGGTTCTTTTTTATTGTGGAGGTTTCCCCCAGTGGATGGGGTTGGACGATTGGCTTTTTAAGGTTTCCTGGTTAGGGAAGCTTGCATCAGTGTTCTGGAGCGTGGAACTGGATTTCTTCTCTCTGGAGTGAAATGGAGTGCCCAGTAATGAGTTTTGAGATGGGTCCATGTGTTATGTGTGATTTTGGGCAGCGTGTAAGTTGACGCTCAGGGCTATGTTCCTGTGTTGCTGGAGAATTTGCGTGGTATGTCTTTCTCTGAAACTTACTGGCTCTTGGGTGGTAGTTGGTTTCAGTGTAGGTATGGAGGCTTTTGGATGGTCTCTTATTACTTAATGTTCCATGTACTCAGGAGTTTTCTTGTGTTCTCAGGTTTTGGGCTTAAGTCTCCTGCCTCTGGATATCAGTTTTATTCTTCCAGTAGTCTCAAGACTTCTCCAACTATACAGCACTGATAATAAAACTTCAAGGTTAATGGTGAAATGATACACTGCCATAAGGGACACCCAGAGAGGTTCACAGAATTACATGAAAAAGAGGAGAGGAAGGAGGGTAATAGAGATGAACAGGAGGAGAAAAAGTGGGACTCACGAGGAGAGAGACAGATCTATGCAGTTGTCTGTTCCCAAAGTGTTCTCCGTAGCCCAGACACCCACAAAGATTCACAGAATTGGATTGGGAAGAGAAGGGGAAAGGAGGAAATAGAGGTGTTCTGAGGTAGAAAATGAAGAGTCAAAAATGGGAGAGAGTAATCAACACACTCCTGAGTAAAAATTGGAACTGAATATTGGATTCTTAAATGTCCAAAATTTATATCACATACTGAAAAACAAAGATTAAAAATCTAGAGTAGAGGTTAGACTCTTAAAAATACAATATTAAAAACAAAAACAACACAAAAAAATTTAGAAATATATATGAGGTTTGGTTTAAAAATAGGGCTTCTCTCTTTTTTTTTGCAAGGTTATAGTGAAATGAAAATGAAAATTAAGGAGTAGTGGAGGAGTAATAAAGGACTTTAAAAGAAAATAAGAGAGAAAGAAAAAAAAAGAAAAGAAAAAAGAAAAAAAACAAGAAAAAAATTTTTTCCTAATTAAAAAAATCATAAAAATATATGAAAATGAAAGTTAAAGAGTAATGGGGGAGTAATAGAGAATTTTAAAAGAAAATAAAAGAGATAAAAGAAAAAAGAAAAGAAAAGAAAAAAAAATTAAAAAAAAAAGGTAAAAATATATCTAGGAATTTCTCTGGAGCTGTTGTGGTCAGTGTGGGTTCGGTTCAGTTTCAGATAGCTCCTCGTTCCAGCTTACACTTCTCGATATCTATAGGCCCCTTCCAGTGTAGTCGGTGTTATCTACAGGGATTTTAATCTGTTGCACCGGTCCCTTCTGAAGTGGTTCCCTTTGTTTATTTGGCTTCTGTTTGCCTGTCTCTTCAGTGTCTAATTTCCACCCTGACACAGGTGGGCAGAGGTGGTCTCTTGTTCAGGTTCACTAGTTCCGTCGCACTGCGGGAAGGTGGGGGCGCTGTTTTCCCCATCTACGCTGCTCAGGCTCCCGGCTGCTCTATATGGAGCATGCCCTGCGTTGCGTGCGGTTCCAGTTTTCGGGTACTCCACAAAAGCACGGACTCGGTTGCACCTGCGTTTTGTGCCTTCCCCCGCCCGAGCAGCTCAGGCAGCCAGGAGCTTGTCGGGCGCACTCTCCCTGGGTACGGCGCACCTTCTCTTCTCCGCGGTCCCAGCCTCAGTTTCACCTCACGCTGGTCGGGTGCGTGCACCCTGTGTTTAGCTGCGACCCTCCCGGCGGATGTCGACCATCCAGAATTTCAGGAAGTCTTTGGTTAGAAACTGGAGGCCTGTTTGCATTTTGGTAGGGGATGCCACCTCTGGGGCCGAGTTTGCCCCTTTCCCCTCCCCCCTGCCTCCGGCAGGGCTGGGCCAGTCCGCAGCCGGCTAGCTCCTCTGGACTTGTTCAGACCCTTTGTTCTGCGAACCGCCGGCAGTGTGTTAATTTTCTCTCTCTTTTGCTGTCACACAGTTTAAGTTGGTTTCTCACAAAAGCTCCCTCCGATTGCCCTCAGGGCACTCAGGCCCGGTCCTTACCCTGAGCAATGCCGCCCGCTCCTCTCCGTTCTGCCCCCACTTGCTGGTGGCGGATGCGGGCGTCTGGGGTACTTTTCTGCTAGGAGTTGCTTTTAGGCACGTAAATCTGTGGGTTTTATTTATTTTCCTCCCAGTTAGGTTGCCCTCCGAGATTTGAAAACTTCCCCCAGACCCGCCAGTGCGAGGGTTTCCTGGTGTTTGGAAACTTACTCTATTAAGACTCCCTTCCAGGGACGGGTCTTTGTCCCTAGCTCTTTTGTCTCTCTTTTTATCTTTTATATTTTGTCTTACCTCCTTTTGAAGACAGTGGGCTGCTTTTCTGGGTGCCTGATGTCCTCAGCTAGCGATCAGAAGTTGTTGTGTGAAGTTTGCTCTGCGTTGAATTGTTCTTTCGATAAATTTTGTAGGGGAGAAAGTGGTCTCCCCGTCCTATTCCTCCGCCATCTTGGCTCCTCCCCCTGACATTTTCTCTTAAAATTGAGTTTTCTCTTGGTTTTCATTATTTTCCTTTTCCCCCTTCCAGTTGGAAGCTCGTTTTCAATGTTCTTCATGGTATCCCCATTTTTCTTTGTTGGCTTCCTCTAAGTCATTTAGATACTGGTGTTATCCTTGATGCTGTTTTTACTCTATAAAGTTCTTCTGAATGATTTATTCAAAGTTACGGCCTATATTTCCAGCTAATTCTGATGACTTCAAGTCTGTATCTCAGAACTCTTGTGTTCCAAACTTATGTTGCAACTTGCTGAAGGACTATTTCCACCTGAATGTCTCATACGCATATAATATTCAGCATGTACAGAACCAAACACATTTTATTTCCCTGAAATTTTCCTCCTTGTCTTATGGTGCTAACATGCATGTAGTTTCCTAAGTCAGAAGTCTAAGTCAACCCACATTTCTCCCTTTTCCTTGCTGCTAACATTCATTCGCTAACTCACTGTTTCTGTCTTGTTAATAACATTAGCATCTGTTTCCTTCAACTTATTTGGACTTTACCACATAAACTCAGGTATTCATCATTCTTGACTGGTTAACAATGCTTTCCTAATTGATTTCTTTCCAAATCACATCAGTCCACTGAAATAATGCCATTCACAGTTTTCCCACTATTTTCAGGATCAAGTTTAAACTCTTTAACTAAATACACAAAGTTCTTTATGACTTCTTTCCACTCCACTAGCTTTATCACTTTTGTATGTGTGTACTATTCTCCAGCCATATCAAAATATGTTTAATTTCTCCAAATAAATCACATTTGTGCAATATGAATAACACTAGAGTAATTTGAATGCACTAGAGTAGGACTAATCAAACTTTTTCTGTAAAGGGCCAGATAGCAAATAATTCATGTTTTGCCAGTCATAGAGTTACTGTTGCAGCAACTTTGCCAATGTAGTGTATAAAAACAACCATAAATAATCTCTAAACTTAATGAACGGGCATGACTGTGTTCTAATAAAAGTTTGTTTACAAAAATAGAGGCTTGACAGATTTGGTTCTTTTTGGGTCATAGTTTGCTGACTCTTGAACTAGAGTACCATGGTATATAAAGAAATCCTGTCTTCAATCCTTTTATAGAGTCAAAAACTAATTTTGATTTTTGTGCCAATTGGGATTTTCAAATGTTAGGTTTACTTTAAACAAGGTACACCTGTACTTAAGATACATTAACCTCAGAGAGATCTAGGACAAAAAAGTAATTAATTTCCATCCACAAACTATATTCCTGGCCATAAAACAAACTTAAGCTTTCCTAAGTGTTCCATAAGTCTATGCTTTCACTTGGAAAATAAACCATCTTCTAAGAATTATTTGCTTCATTGGATCTGACATAGTAACTTATCCTTGTGGTTCATTTTATTTTTTCCTGATGTTAAAGTTTCTTGTAAATCACTTCTTGTTTCTAGATGTTTGTGTCTCCAGAGTGGTAGAAAATTCAGAATCTGATAAATATTGGGCATAGCAGGGAAAGACTGATATCACTAAATGCTTCTATGATCAGTTATGTCATTGGGCAAGCAGACTAAGTGTCCTTACTCTGAAGGAAAATGTGAAGTTAGAAATACTTGGAATATCTTCATTTCCAGGTAAAAAGTTTTAAAAATCTGATTTTGAAGTTTAATCTAGGGACTGATGATTAAGGAAGGCTATGATAATTTCCTCCTTAGTAAAAGGGAGGAAACAAGGGGCAAAGCAAGGGTTTAACCCAACATATAAGCAGAGTGGGTAGCTATCTTCTGTGGTCTAGTGTTTGTGAGCCTCCCCCCACATCTCTGTTATCACACTCTCAAGTTATTAAGCATTAATAGACATGAATTATCTCCTTTTAAGTGTTCTCCTTTTCAGAGAAATAGCTGTTAAGTTTTAGTATGGTAATTATGCTAGGCAACATTCCATTTGAATTAAGACAATGCTCTTTCTGAATAAATCAAGTAGGAATAAATTGCTATCAAAAAGAGTAACACATCATGAGGGAATTATTACCCACTATGACCATAGTGTTGAGATTATCATCTTTGACCCTGTGGATTAGGGCAAGAGAGGATAATGCAGTCACAAAGGGAAGGAGCCTGGAGCCTTGACAACAAAGATCTACTACAGCAACCATGGATTACTTACACGTAGATGAACATGTGAGGGGGAAAATAAACAAGCCACTTAAATTTTGGTTAAGACAGTGTGTATTCACTTGTTTTTGTGTTATAACAGCCCACTTTCCTATATCACAACTAATTTAAATTATTTATCATCATCATCATCACCATTAATATTGCCATTTACCAACACACAGAGGATCCAGTTTATGTTTCAGTCTACCAAAATTGCTTACAGAAAAGTTAGGAACTTGGTTATTAGATATTTTTAAGACTTTATTAAATAGATAAAAATCCTGGCAATCACATGTATATATCCAGGAAATGTAGAGAGTTGTGTATGAAATGAGCCAAGACTCTTCTTTCTGAGTCTCAGTTTCCTCATGTATAAGAGACAGAGTTGAAACACATAATTTCTAAGGCTTCTTCCATTTATAAAGGTTATGATTCTAACAGTCTATAGACTGTACTTCATTTTTCCTTGTTAGTCAAGGAAAGAAAGTGAGCTCTTGAACATGATGAGGGGAAAGCTACATTTAAGCCTGAATTACGGTTTCAAGAAGTTGACTGTTAATTTTTTTTAATGCTGTGGTAACAATATCTAACATGTGCACTCTCAACAATGATCCATTATATTCAGAGAAATCTATTTCTATTTTAACATAAGGGAGTATTGATTCAAAGTGGTGCTAAAGATGACTATCCTCTCTCTCCAATTCCTATACATTCTTCTCTTTTTCCCTCTTTCATAGGTAATATCTGAAGTGCACTTAGGCTCAATAGTTCCCAAGTTCATGGTTTTGTGATCACTGCCTTGTCTTCTTCTTCTTCTCTACTATTCATAGTTTTCCCCTTTCATGTCAAATATCTTTCTTGACAATGCAAAGTATATACAATGGAAGAAGAGAAAATGCTCCCTGGCTTTAACAGTGGGAGGTAGAATTGCTAGGCTCATGAAATTCCTTTAAATTCTTAATCTGTGATTAATCTATCATCACTACACTTAAAAAGAATAGAGCATTGACTCTCATTCCAGCATGTCTATCAAATCTAAAATTCTTTAAACTGAGAGTGGTTATAAAATGTTGCTAATGTGGCTGTGCCACAATATTGTTAGCCCAAAAGAGTAAGTTTCAACAGATATGAAGCCATTAGGAAAACATACTTAAATGAGAATACACTTGTGATTCCCATTGAAAGAATACATTTGTAAGTCAGGATAAAATAGATTATGTCTCAAAAGGAGACAATAATCCAAATATCATTTACTTAAAATAGTAAAACTTTATTTTTATTTAGGTTTCACATACAATATAGGTTGATGGAGTGGAGGCTCTGTTCAAGGTAATCATTAAAAACCCAGGCTGAAGGAGGTTCTATCTTAAAAAAGTGCTTTGACAATCACCAAAGAGAGATAATTGAGAGACTGAAGCTAAGCACTGTCAATTAAATTCTTCCACCAAGAAATGACATGTGTCACTTCTACTCACATTTCAATGACCAAAGTAAGTCATGTTGGCCACACCTAATTTCAGCTGGGCAGGAAAGTGCATTCCTACCATATGGCTAGAAGGACTGAAATATTTCTGACAGTCTTACTGCCTGCCACAGAGTGTAAGACGGTATATCATGTGACCAAGATTTCAGATTTAGTTAACTACTAGATATGTGAGCTTTTAACTCAATGGACTTCATTATCTTCCACACTGGTTTGTTGTCAGGATCAAAGAAGTAATGGAAAATGAAAAGTATAAACCATTAATCAAATGTAATTTTTTAAATGAAGTCTTTGAAATAAATGCAGGAGCACAAGGCAAAGATTTGACCATTTTCATGAGTTCCATTCTAGATGTTTAGCTTTTCTTCGCTTTATTTCCTAAGCACTTTCAGATTCTTAAAAGCCTATTAGGCCAGAGGAATTCAGAACATAAACTTAGAAATAAGGGAACAAATGAGTCCCCTCACTTGCCCTTAAGTTTGACTTGAGGCAAATGTTTTTTAGTTTAACAACTTGTTAAGTTGTAAGTTCAGGGTGACCTTCGGTTTTTCAAAAATTGTGTTTGGAGAAATGCTGAAAACTGGAATATAAGTTGCTAAGATTGATTTTTCAACTCTTGGGTCTTACCTTGGGTGGACTTGAGCTTGAAAAATGGAGACAATATAGTTAAGACCTTGAAGGAGGTTTAGTTTAGTTCCAAAGTAAACAATGCATGGAGAGTTAATGATTTCTACCAAAACACTGTACCTTTTAAATATGCCTCATCTTCAGATGGATGAAGTGAGATTCAAGAAGCCTCTCTGGGCTTGATAGAAAGAGCACTGGTGGGAAAATTCACAAGTTGTTCCCAGTTCCCTCTGTGTACACACAGAATGGATCAGGGACATACTGGTCCTTGCTAGGATGGAGGCTAAACAACTCATCTCCCAGGGTATGTTTCTAATGACCCTCTTCTAGGACAAACTTCCCAGCACCATCTCTGTTTCAAACCCCTGAGATTGTTCTGGGAACTTCTGAAACTCCTCTGGGGCCTGCTTTGCATGGGGGAAAACACAGGCAAAAATGTTGAGTAAGCAAAAAATGGACATGAACTTGAGCAAACTCCAGGAGATAGAGGAGGACAGGGAAGCCTGGCATAGTGCAGTTCATGGGGTCACAAAGAGTTGGACATGACAGACTGAACAACAACAACAACAAAGCAAACTGTCACAAAATTTCAGCAAAGATAAGTCAAAATATAAAGATGGTCATTTCTTGCACATGAGAATCTGATTTCTGTATCAATGAATGGTTTTAATTCCGATAAAAATAGTATATGTCTAGACTGTTGGGAGATAAGGAAAGGAAGGGCTCAGATTAAGGGGTGTGGCACATTCATCAGGAGGGAGGTCTCCACAGTCTCCTGGCCCTCCTGGTCTGGCCTTTCCTTGTGATCTCTTGCCTCTGGGAAGAACTAAGGCTATTACTTCCACTTGGGTTGTCACTAGGTGACCAGGTAAGGGACAGAGGAGCATCAAGTGACCCCCAACTCTCTTCTTCCCTTCAGCCTGTGAAAAAAGTGAAGACGACTGGGTATATACTCCAGTGTTGCCCAGTACAGCTCTATCTCACTCATCAGTCAGAAGCTGTGTGACAGAGGCCTGGCTAGAGACATGAACAACTTTCTTTGTGTCCCCTGGTGTCGGTGATGCTGGCATTTGGGTCCATGTCCTGGAAGGAGCTCAGGTCTACCCATATCAGTGGATGCTTCTCACCAGTTTCAGGTAAAACTTTCACCTAATAAGTAGTGTGTTAGCACTGGAGCCTGGATAAGCTCCTTAGGGACTGGGAACAATTAGATGAAATATTATTCCTTCTCCCACAACGGTGCTGGGCTTCCCATCTGCAGGTTCGTAGGTGACATAGCTGCCTTTGTTCTTGTACAGGTAAAAATCATGACAGAGAGCAGGGTGAGGAAGACCACGGTGATAACAACTGCAATGAGGGCTGTGCTGGCTTCAGCTTCCGGGGACAGGGCCTCAGTGGCCTGCAGAATTGTGGTAGCCAACAGTTCTTGTGCTGGAGGAGGTATGATTGAGAGGCTAGTCATTGCAGCAGCTGGACGGGCACTGGTAGGGAGGTGCAAATATTTTTTTATTTATTTTTTAATTGGAGGCTAATTACTTTACAATATTGTGGTGGGTTTTGCCATATATTCACATGAATCAGCCAAGGGTGTACCTGTGTTCCCTATCCTGAAACCTCTCCCACCTCCCTCCCCATCCCATCCCTCAGGGTCATCCCAGTGCAACAGCCCTGAGCACCCTGCCTCTGCATTGAACCTGGACTGGCGATCTATTTCACATATGATAATATACATGTTTAAATGCTATTCTCTCAAATCATCCCACCCTCGCCTTCTCCCAGAGTCCAAAAGTCTGTTCTGTACATCTGTGTCTCTTTTGCTGTCTCACATATAGGGTCATCGGTACCATCTTTCTAAATTCCACATATATGTGTTAATAAACTGTATTGGTGTTTTTCTTTCTGGCTTACATCACTCTGTATAATAGGCTCCAGTTTCATCCACCTCATTAGAACTGATTCAAATACATTCTCTTTAATAGCTGAGTAATATTCCATTGTGTATATGTACCACAGCTTTCTTATCTATTCGTCTGAAGATGGACATCTAGGTTGCTTCCATGTCCTGGCTATTGTAAACGGTGCTGTGATGAACATTGGGGTACACGTCTGTTTCAATTCTGGTTTCCTTGGTGTGTATGCCCAGCAGTGTGATTGCTGGGTCATATGCCAGTTCTATTTCCAGGTTTTTAAGGAATCTCCACACTGTTCTCCATAGTGGCTGTACTAGTTTGCATCCCCACCAACAGTGTAAGAGGGTTCCATTCTGTACCCTCTCCAGCATTTATTGTTTGTAGACTTATTGATAGCAGCCATTCTGACCTTTGTGAGATGTTACCTCATTGTGGTTTTGATTTGCATTTCTGTGAGTGATGTTGAGCATCTTTTCATGTGTCTGTTAGCCATCTGTTTGTCTTCTTTGGAGAAATGTCTGTTTAGTTCTTTGGCCCATTTTTTGATTGGGTCGTTTATTTTTCTGGAATTGAGCCGCAGGAGTTGCTTGTATATTTTTGAAATTAATTCTTTGTCAGGTGCTTCATTTGCTATTATTTTCTCCCATTCTGAAGGCTGCCTTTTCACCTTGCTTATAGTTTCCTTCGTTGTGCAAAAGCTTTTAAGTTTAATTAGGTCCCATTTGTTTATTTTTGCTTTTATTTCCACTCTGGGAGGTGGGTCATAGAGGATCCTGCTATGATTTACGTCAGAGTGTTTTGCCTATGTTTTCCTCTAGAGTTTTATATTTTCTGGTCTTACATTTAGATCTTTAATCCATTTTGAGTTTATTTTTGTGTATGGTGCTAGAAAGTGTTCTAGTTTCATTCTTTTACAAGTGGTTGACCAGTTTTCCCAGCACCACTTGTTAAAGAGGTTGTCTTTTCCCCATTGTATATCCTTGCCTCTGTTGTCAAAGATAAGGTGTCCATAGGTATGTGGATTTATCTCTGGGCTTTCTATTCTATTCCATTGATCTATATTTCTGTCTTTGTGCCAGTATCATGCTGTCTTGATGACTGTAGCTTTGTGGTATAGTTTGAAGTCAGGCAGGTTGATTCCTCCAGTTTCATTCTTCTTTCTCAAGATTGCATTGGCTATTTGAGGTTTTTTGTATATCCATACAAATTGTGAAATTATTTGTTCTAGTTCTCTGAAAAATACCATTGGTATAGGGGCCTTGTTTTGTATCCATTCAGCCAGTCTTTGTCTTTTGGTTGGGCCATTCAAACCGTTTATATTTAAGGTAATTATTGATGAGTATGATGAAGGCAATGGCAACCCACCCCAGTACTCTTGCCTGGAAAATCCCATGCACAGAGGAGCCTGGTAGGCTGCAGTGCATGGGGTCGTGAAGAGTTGGACACGACTGAGTGACTTCCCTTTCACATTTCACTTTCATGCCCTGGGGATGGAAATGGCAACCCACTCCAGTGTTCTCGCCTGGAGAATCCCATGCACAGAGGAGCCTGGTAGGCTGCAGTCCATGGGGTCGCATAGGGTCGGACATGTCTGAAGTGACTTAGCAGCAGCATGATCCCATTGCCATTTACTTTGTTGTTTTAGGTTCAAGTTTATAAACGTTTTCTATGTTTCCTGTCTAGAGAAAATCCTTTAGCATTTGTTGAAGAGCTGGTTTGGTGGTGCTGAATTCTCTCAGCTTTTGCTTGTCTGTAAAGTTTTTGATTTCTTCTTCATATGTGAATGAAATCCTTGCTGGGTACAGTAGTCTGGGTTGTAGGTTTTTCTCTTTCATCACTTTAAGTATGTCCTGCCATTTCCTTCTGGCCTGAAGAGTTTCTATTGAAAGATCAGCTGTTATCCTTATGGGAATCCCCTTGTGTGTTATTTGTTGTTTTTCCCTTGCTGCTTTTAATATTTATTCTTTGTGTTTGATCTCAGAACTAAGAAAGCACTTAGGGACATGCAGAGTTAGCTGCCGAGGCCCCAAATGTAATTTTTAATTATCCATAATTCACTGATGAATTATTGTATCTAAAAATAGGGGCATGAATGCTTCTTCTGTAGACAGAGTGTAAAATCTCAATTTGTGGGAATCTGGAATGGCAATCAAATAACAGCAACCATTTAGCAATAAATTACTTTTTATAAAAAGTATATATACAATTACTTGAAATGGTTTGGGGTTTAACTCAAATGTTTTTACAAACACATATCAGTCACATAATATGCCAGGACAGCTTCACCTGTGTTTAATGACACCCTTCCCTTTTTCTGTCACCTGAACCAGAGGTATTTTGAGTTACCTAAAAAGGTGTCATAAGATTCTAATAAGAATGCTCAAAGGGATTTTAACTATATTCAGATTTTCCTTTTTTAAAGAAACAGCTTTAGTGAGATGTAACTCATATATGTGTTTCTCTTTTTAATAACTCTATGCTATATGGCCCATTGAGTAGAGGCAGAGAATATCACAAAATCAAAATTAGAGGCATAGGGGATACTGCTTAAAAAAAAAAGGCAAAACAATGTTGTGACTGTTTTGTTTATGGTTGTTATTTTAATTTTTGTCTTTTTCTCTTTCTCTGTGTCTCTAAGTCTCTGTCTGTCTCTCTCTCTCTCTCTCTCTCTCTCACACACACACACACACAGAGTTTTGACAGTTTTATTATCTCCCCTTATTCTCCTATTCAAATTATTTTGATATGCCCTGGGGCCTGGTATCAGAGGGTAGCCTTTGTAAAATCTAACAAACGAGTGAAAGTCCTAAAGAGAAGTGACTCCATGAGGGTGACTTTCTGATTTTTTTTCTTTTTTAGGACTTTATTTTCCTTTTAAGAAAACTCCTACAAATCCCTGGATAAATGCCATAGGCTATAGATATTTAGCAAAAGTTCCCTGGGGAAAATGTATGAAATTTCTAATGCATCAATAACGTTACATTTTGCAAAGTCTGTAAAACTTCCCAGGCTGAGAAAATCCAAGACAAATTGACAAATGAGATTTTATAAATCGGTCTTCTAGATTCACCCACAAATAATGGTATGGTAGAAGATACCAAATAATTCATAATGACACAACCCTTTGCAATCAAATTAATGATTCAAATGTAAATGAACTCTTAAGAAGAAGTGGAAAAATATAACCCATTACTCAGAGATGTATACCTTTGCTAAGATTCTACTTTATTTAGCTGGAAGTCCTCTGGTTCTTTTGTATTCTTGGCACAATTCTCCATTGGTTGTCTGAGTCATCTCTAATCCTTAAAATATTCTGATTTTCGGCTAGAACTGTGGTTTACATATGTGCACTATTTGTGTATGAATGGTCCCTGCATGTATGTCAGAGTAGGGGGAATGCTCATGCCTTTCATAGTCCATGGACCTCAGATCTAAGCTACTTACCCCATAAACCTACAGCATTAGCCTTAAGGGAGTGTTCTGCTCTGGTTTCATGCTTAGTGAAGTGTTTGATTCATCACTTTGCATCTCTCTATCTGTGCCACTATCCTCCATCCCCTCCTTTGTCTTGGATAGCTCGTTTTATGTTTTAAGTTCTGGGTCATGGGTACATTTTCTCCCCCTAACAGGAGCTGGCCTTAAAGATTCAATTTTAAAAATACTTTCAAAATTGAAGTAAGCAATTTTCTCCCTCTCTCATCTCTATCTTCATTTCTAGAGTTATCAAATTAGACAATATCAAATATTTGCTGCACCCTTTCCTTCAATGCATATATACAGCCAGATCAATGGGAAAATAGTTCCTCCATAAATGCCTGGGGCAAAATAGAAGGGCATTTGCAGAAGGGAGGCTCAGAGAGATCATTTAATCCAGGCCCTTGCCTTCAGGCTGCTGCCAAATTATTTAGGTCTCAGAATTATTGCAGCTCCTCTTGAAGATCTATATAGTTTCCATCCAGGTGTTTCATTCTAGTCTGTTTCACTAGAATATCCAAAAACCATCTTCCTTATATCCCATTGAAACAATTTTTAAAACTATAATTTTATCCCACTTCCTTGTTTATTCTTCTATATAGGTAGAAATCAAAGGTTTAAAAATCCCCTCTAAAAAAATATTTCTTATACACACAGACACTATTTTGGTCACCCTTCAAGTCACAACTTCTTAGGCTATGTGGGTTTTCGGATGTCCTTAATGTGTTGTGTTCTAGGTTTCTCAAACCTCTTTGAAAACTTCTTATCAAGAGATTCTCTGAGGTAAGAGTAGAAAGGCAGTCAATACTGAAAAAAAGGAAAAGTTAATAAAGAAGGAGAGCAGACAGCTTAGGAAGGCATATACTTTTCCAGCACTACCATTCCACAGTTCATCAAAATTGAAAACCTAGAAATCAACCCCTTCTCATTCTTCTCCTTCATGCCACATATACAGTTACCAAGTCTCGCCATTTCTATGCCTATCTACAAAACCAAGCCCTTGACCCCTCTTTCACCATCCCTTGCTAACTCACCCCCACCATACCCCTCAACACACAAACAAGCCCTGTGTGTAGACTCAAGGTCTACCCTTCAACAGTTTGAAAGAGCATCACTGCAACAGCTATTAACCAGTCTATTTTCAGTTTGCCACCTAATTCATCTTCCAGACAATACCACAAAATTATATTACTAAAATGTTAATTTGAACATTATTTCTTCTGCTCTAAATCATTGGATGGTCACTACTACCTAAGAATGAAGTCTATTTTTTTTAAATCTAATCATAGGAGGGCTCTATATGTGTTTAGTCTAGCTTACCTGTTTGGCTTCAATAAACTAACATTCCTCCATTCATATGATATGCCCCCTCCCATTAATTGTTTTTCCTTAAATAGGCTACATACTTTTATGCCTTTGTGCCTTTTTACTTATTGTTCTTCTCTCTCTAGAATATTATTTTTGTCATGCCCCTGATTTAACCTACTTAAACATTATCATCTCTGTGGAACAGGCTCCAATCTCCCAGACATAGTTTTTCATGTGTCTTTTTTTAACTCTTAACTCATAATTTTTCAACAATTTCTTTATATCTATAACTCTGTTACTATATTGAGAGGGACTCTATCTCATTCACTTTGTATTTTCTTTTTTTTTTTCAATGCCTAGTACAGTGTCTACTCTAGATTTAGTTCTCTGAAGATGTTTTAGGATGGGTAAATGGATGAAAATGTTTGAGGATAAAGAGAGGGAGCTGTGATAGACAGATGGTCAAACTGGAGGACATCCCATAGTGGTTATCTATACCTTTGTTTGGAAGGCTGGCTTATGTCAGTTTGAGAAATAGGGAACTTGAGTTTTTGAAGTTGGGTCCCCTGGATGAGTAGCTAGATAGCCAAAGGCAGAAATTCAAAGGTATTTAAAAGCTGTGGCTAAGAATCATAATACGAGAGAGAGCTATTTGCAGACACCCATTTCTGGGGCCCTTCTTCCTGTCCCACTACTTACAAGCGACCTACCCTCTGGAGCTTCATACTAGACTTAGATGCCAGGCTCTTCCTAGGTTGCTGACATTAAGAATATACATGTTCCAGTTGTGGAGTTGGCAGGGGTTTTATTTCTCTGAGGAAACTTCTGTAAACAAAATACTTTGTTTTGTTTTCCTCCCATCTGGCTTCCATCCATACCGGATTCCCCCCATCCCCCACCATTCCCACATGATGTACTACAAGCCAAATTAGGATGGCAGCTCTCATTCTGAATCTGACATGACACTCTGAAGATCTTCACCAGCCAAATTACTCTCCATAGATTGCTTCATTTCTGGAACATGTTCCATAATCACATTTTTCTCCTGACTACATTTCATCATCTCCTTTTCCTTATCTCTTTGCTCCATTTCCTTTCCTTTGCTGACAGCAGGTGGTCAGTGGTGTCTTGGAAAGAGAACCTGGCAGCAATTTAAACTCAAAGCAACAGAAACTGTGATTCAGTTAACTATTATTTGCCAAGCATAGACTTTGATGGGAGATCGGGATTTTTCTTACTGACTGCATAGGTGGCCAGAACTGAGGGTAGAGGTGTAATGTGGGAAAGTGGTACAGAGACAAGCAATATCCAGATTTGCAACCATTGTCAGTCCATCAAAAGCCAGCTTGATTCTTCCATATTGTTTACGAAATGAGACTAAAATTCCTGGAAAATATTGCCTCAGAATATTCATGGTTAAACTGGCACCGCACCCATTTTACAGATGGTCACTGGTGAGAGGAGATGTCACCAAAATCCCTCATAGTAAAATTGAAAAATACACACCAGAATAGAATTCCTTGGTGTCTTCACCTTCAGGTCCTATGTACTTGCCGGAATCTCCTTGAAGTCAACTTCATTCAAAATTTATTTATATTAAATTTTCAATTCTAGTTCCATCTTCAACAAAAATTAGGTTATAAGCCCATTGTCTGGCTCTGTAGAGGCAGAGGTGAATTTCAATGGATTCTCAGTTCCCTGGGTATATTCTCAAATGAACTACATTTTCATTTTAAAATACCAATTTTCTCAACACCTAATGAATTCACAAATATCTAGTTCTCAAGGATGTGTAATGAATCCTAGAAGGTTTTTAGGAAGCAATAGCCACTGGCATAGCATTTTACAGCTGAAAAAAATGGAGGCTTAAAAGAGTTACTTGAAGAATACAAATGATAGAACCTAGTTTCCCACACAGGGCCTCCTTCAGCTTCCCTTTTTAGGGAGCCACCTAAGTCTCCATTAAAGATAGAACAGATAAGTCTCTTTGCTGTTTTATTTGTCTAATATTCAGCAAAAATCAAAGCTTTTGACTGTGTGTGGGCAAAGAAAAGGAGGGAAAAGAAAGGCAAGGTAAGTCAGAGCAGGCATGGGGTCAGAAGTAATCTTGCTGCTTGCCCAGAATAATGAATGGGTGAGTTGGCCCCATGCCACAAGTGATCTGCCCACATCCTGGCTTCTCCATACCACATAAAGACTATGACATAAGACAGGCAGTGCTCCACTTGGCTTTCTTTGCTAACACTTCACATCAGCCTATTATTCTGACATTCCCACAGTGTTACTACTGTACTATTAGAAAGGGAAAACTGGCAGGCAATGCTTATCTAAAGTTATTTAATTAAAGCTGACAACTTTAAAAGGTGCTTCTGAAGGGGACAAGGATAGATTTCAAATAACTATGTGCTAGTCCTCAAATAAGCAATGGGTCTTAGATTTTTCTTCACGGCTTTACCAAGTTTACACGCCATGTTTTTCTGGAGCACCTGGTTCAAAGACAGTAACAGTTAAGAAAATGATACACTGCCCAAGGGTTATTTGACATCTAAACACCAGGTCTAGGTGAGAAACTAGACATGTCAATTTTTTAAATCCCCAAATCATAGAAACTCTCAAGAATCCACCTAACTTGGTATGAGAGAAGAGGTTGAAGATGAAGATGTCATTAAAAGTTCCTTAACCCACTGTCAACTCTGGCCTTCCAAACCTATTAAGTCATTATTTTGCTCTCTTTTTCACTTTGTCATTCATTATGTATTTCATTCTATTTCTTTGACTTTATTTTCTCTCAGGAGACAGCATGGTATATTAGAAACAGCATGAACTTTGGTAACAGACTAACCCAAATTTATAATCTTGTTCCTTTGTGTCTGTGAGACCTTGGGCAATTTGCTTACCCACTCTGTACTGCTATTTTGTCATTTGAAAAACAGGTATGCTTATAACTACCTCATGGGTTTGTTGGATTAAATAACATTATGAGTGAAATAGAAAGCTCTTGACTATTAGTAACTTTATTTCTGCTTTTCTTTTCCTGCTTTCTCTGTCAGGTATCATGCTTACTATGCTTCTTTTTGCATAGTCTTGTTACTACCTCACAGGATTAACGGGCCAGTGTGCACATTGCTCAGCCTTTACACAGAATCCAGAATGCAAAGTATGACAGTGATTCCAAGCATGGGATTTGGGGTCAGATTGCTTCAGTTCAAATCCTAGCTCTGTTACTAGCCGTGTTTCCTTGGGCAAATTATTTAACTTCTTCCAGGCTCAATTTCTCTATTTGTAAAAGAAGAATAATACTCCTACCCCATAGGATTTCAGTGAATATGTAATGGGTTAATTCATATCTCAGGCCATAATAGGTGTTCAATAAATGCTTTGTTAAAAATCCATTGTTAAAAAAAATCAACTGCTATCTTCTCAGAGAAGCTTTCCTTGACAATGTATTAACAATTATAGCCATTACTCTTATTCCCTTTTATCTCACCCTGTTTCATTTTTATTCTTAACAATTATAAACCTCTGACTAGATATATATTTATCTGTTTGTATATTTGCTTCTGTTTATCTTGTTCCCTCTCTACCATTAGAACATTACGTCCATGAAAGCAAGCTCTTTTCTTTATTTCCCAACACCTAGAAGAGTACTTGGAACTTAGTTGGTACTAGATAAACATCCACCCACTGGATGAATGTATTCTACTTAAGGCATTCCAATAAGAGGAGACTCTCAGCTCTTTCAGGATAAGGAGGTCATAACCTGAGTGTGGGAGCCTTGCCATTCTCTATTGATCCTCCTCCTAGGAAGACCATCCTGAAAGCTGAGTTAAATCCTCTGGGTGACTGGAACACTTGATTACTTAAGTGAAGACATAAACTCCTGCTTACCTGGCAGCCTGGCTATGAGGCCTGTAATTAATTCACTAAGACATCTTATATTTTATATGGCTTTTTAAAGAAACAGAATAGTTTTTGAAAAGCCATATAAAATACAAGATGTCTTAGTGAATTAATTACAGGCCTCTTTAAATTTTCTTCCAAGGTCATAAAAATTGGGGGGTGGTGGTTATTACCTTAATAGAGTAATCCTGGATCTCAAATCCTGCCTTTTCCTTTTTAGTAGTATAGTACCAAAGCATATATGACAGGTCAGTGAGAGTCAGAGCAAGTCTCTACACAGTGGGAGTGAGTAGCAAGGGAAGTTCAAGCCAAGTGGTTCCAGCCAAATGCCTCTAGACACCTGCATTGCCCATGTCTACTTGTAAATCACAGGAACATTGAAATGTGAATCTTCACTGTCAGCTTGGTTTCTACTTTAACCCTGAGATCTTCTGTTCATGTTATACCTGGCTAGGTGTTGTCTATTTGGTATTCATGACTCTTTTCCCTCTTCTGACGTGAATTTCTGCATTGTCCCCAAAGCTCACCCTCTGCTTATTTCCACATAGCACTATTATTTTTAAGAAATAAATTGTAGCACATGTCAGGAGAGAAAAGGGGATTAGGCATTAGCTCAGGGAGACGCCTAAGCCATTGTGCAGTGGCAAAGTGAAGCAGAGGCACTCTACCAAATTGTGAGAGGAAATAGCTTTGAGCCTTAGCATTACTCATATATGCTTTAGATGCATGACCTTCAAGTGGCAGTAATGAATATCACTTTTCCTGTTGATAAATATTGATTACTCTGTGCTAGTGGGAATCTGAAGTCCATTTGGATTTGATAACTACCAGCTGTGACTTATTAAGTGGCTACATACCCCTCAGCATGTTTGGATGCTTGGGTACCACTTCTGTTGTTGCTGCTGCTGCTGCTAAGTCGCTTCAGTCGTGTCCGACTCTGTGCGACCCCATAGACGGCAGCCCACCAGGCTCCCCCATCCCTGAGATTCTCCAGGCAAGAAAACTGGAGTGAGTTGCCATTTCCTTCTCCAATGCATGAAAGTGAAAAGTGAAAGTCAAGTCGCTCAATCGTGTCTGGCTCTTAGCGACCCCATGGACTGCAGCCCACCAGGCTCCTCCGTCCATGGAATTTTCCAGGCAAGAGTACTGGAGTGGGGTGCCATTGCCTTCTCCAACTTCTGTTGTTACCCACCTACAAATTTTAGATTAGGGCTTTCAAAGCAAATATGGATCAAAGAAGATTTCTGCCAGCACTTCTTCACCTTAGACCTGATTCCAGAGGTAGAGCTGAATTTTAATGGTTTGTGAAGGTGAGCCACGTACACTGCTATTTTCTTGGCCACATCTTTATTAACTGTCAGCAACTATATCTCAGGGAGCATATGCTATAAGGGTGTCCCATCTGAGTACTGTAATACCCCATTCTAAGGGTCCATGCTGTGGGTCATTTTAGAGGTAAACCATTCTTCTGCTGACATTCTTCTGTAGAATAATATCTCTTTGTAGGTTTAAGACACCTGGTTTGGGGTTGATGGCTTCTTGGTCTCAAGTGAATTATGATGAACTAAATTCCATAATTTTGGAGATCAACTGTGAAAATAAAAAGCACCCTACTTAGCACAGGCCTGAAAATAAATAAAACTTTGGGGCCCCAAGATGTGTACACTAACGAAAACTGGGCCGTTTGCATCTAGACTCTACTTTTCATTTCTATTTCTGCTTCTCTTGTTTGATTTCATGGAGGATAAGTTTATTGTAGGGTCTTTGCTTTATTTTCTTTTGGTGGTGGTAGTTGTTTTATGATCACAACAGAATATGATAAGAGAAGGCAAAAGAAAGAATGGTAAAATGCCCATAAATAAGAGAGAGGGACAAAATAGCATTTTTTTTTTTTTACAGGGCATCAAAAAAACATTTGGAAAAGTGAAGGTGTTTCTCGTTATAGAGTAGGATGGAGAATACAATGTCAGAGATTTGATTTTCAGGCAGTGTTCCTCATCAAATGTGTGATCCTCATAAAGTATTATGAACCCAGGAAGGTTTATCTTCATACTGAGAGTGTGACTGTCTTTCACCTTTTTTCCACCCTCTGGAATTCATACTCCATCTTCCCTCTCTGAGCTTGACTTGGTCCTGATCTTTTCCTGTCAAAACCTGCTCATCTCCTTCATTTTCACTCAGCTGTAGATGACTGATAACAGTGTGGTATGTTCCCCCTCCTAGGAAGATCACTGTGTAAAGATTAAAGAACTAAAGTGAAAAGAGATTTCTCTAGGATAAAGTCCAGGTGTCCATCCAAAAGTTGAGGAAAGTCTGAGATGCATGTGTGGACCACATGTGGATATCAATATCCTCCTTATTACCTTGAAATCCTACCAAGGAGTATACTTTAAATTGCCCTTGCTCAGAAAAAGTCTTGGTTCAGACTCCTGAGGAGATTTCTTCCTTTAAACATGTGGTAGAGATTGAAATTTATGTCCACTGCTGGAGTTCAGGCAAGTTAAGGGCTAAAGGAAGACAGAAGGTTTTGTCCATTTTTTTTTTTTTTGCACAGGTTACTGAGGAAATAAAGAGAAATGGAGAGGCCATACACTGTCCGGTGTCCCACTTGGTCTGAAGGATTGCTACCCGAGACCCATGGAGAACAAGAGTTAAGACTGAATCCAAATGAATTATTTTTACAATAGTAACAGGGAAAGATAATGTAATAAGCAATATTGCTTCAGTGCCCAAGTGAAAAAATGCTATAGATTGGGGGCAGAGTAACACTTTCCCCCTCTTATACAGAGTGGCATTAACACAGTGAGATCTGAAAAGACCGTTAAGTGTTATCTTGGTTCTTCACAAGATTTGCTACTTTGAAGAACACAAGAAGAGATTATCCTAAGCAAGAAATCATGGTCCCACAAGATGGCATGGCAGCAGTAACAGCAGTAAAGTGATATTTTCAGTGTCCTCTTGGGGAACAGATATTGACAAAGACCTGAAATGGATGAATATGAAAATATTGCTTGTCAGCACAGGTGAGAAACTGTATAACTGTATACATAGATTCTCCTGTATAACTTGGTGACACTTTGGGGGAGAGACTCAAGGGGTCCTGAAATATGCAAGTGGAAACAATAAGACAGCGATATTCATACTGATATTACAGTTCATGTGACCTCATTTGTAACCACTGGTTGCAGATGTCTGAGTTGTTCAGACTGTATAAACAAGGATGGCTCTACTAAATCAGAACTTGCCAGGTATGCATCTGAGTTTTCTTTCTTTTCTTTTAAGCAATGAATATGGCTTTCTGCTTAAGAATCTACAACCTTTAAACAAATCTCCTTTTTGGTTAAAAGCACACATCTATGTCAGAGCTATCCTGGTGGAAATGTGTAAAGCTAACTTGTCCTCATAAGAATCAAATTCACAGCCTTGACCTCATTAGTATGTTCTAACCATCTGCGTTAACTGGCTGTGATCCTGGGAAACATTTTCCTTCTGAATTCTCAAAACTCAATAGTCTCAGTAACATGATAAAGATAAGTTGAGTTATGAGTAAAAATTAGAAGACTCTCTGAGTCAATGGCCTTAGGCTTAGAAGAGGCAATGTAAAATAAAGATAAACGTCTGCTCTGGGCAGGGTTTAAAAACTGTGCCGAGAGAGAGTGGAACCTATATCCAGGAAATGGAAAAAATGTAAAGAAACTTGAGGTAAACAGATTTAATTAAAACAGAGACTTCCCAAATCCATTTTTTGTGATTATTTGTTATTATTCTTAGGAGCTGATTAAGCAGTAGCAGATGTCACAAATACACAAATCTTATTACACATGTAAAATGTGTCTAGTACATAGAAGACCATGAATAGACCATTTCTGCAAGATACTGCTAACTACTTCCTGTTTAATTTAAAAGGTAAATTTTACTTTAGATTTCTGAAAGTACATAAAACTTGAGTCAAACCTCGAATCACTTTCCGGGAGATTATTAAACCAAATTGAAGTTGTCCTTTTTATTCAGATAGATAAATATCCATTGAACGTAAATATGGGCACAGCATTTAGGATAGGAAAACAATTATTTAACAAAGCTGGCCTTTGCCTTAAAGAATAAAGAGGGTTAAAAAGTGAGAGTGGAGTAGAGGCCATTATTCTTTTCTGGCCAGTCCAGATATTGCTTTACTTAGACAACATTCTGAAATGAAGTTATTATGGAAAGAAAGTTGTGAGATATGTCTTTGCTATGAGGTACTTTCCACTTATGGCTAATACCTGAGTCCCTGGGTAGTGTTTACCATGGGCCAGGCATAGTAACTACCTTGCATGTGTTTTGGTGACTACCACAACTCTACGAGACAGGTATTACCATATTCCCATTTTATAGTAAAAGAAACGGAGATAAAAAAAATGTGACAAAACTTGCCCAAGGTCATAGGACCATCAGGGTGCTGGAAGTATTTGGACCGTGAATCCTTAAATATTCAGAATTCTTTTACCACCTTGAATAAGCATATACCTTTAATGGGCTTCCCAGGTGGCTCAGTGGTAAAGAATCCCCCTGCCAATGCAAGACCCACAAGAGATGTAGTTTAATCCCTGGGTTGGGAAGATCCCCTGGAGTAGGAAATGGCAACCCACTCCAGTATTCTTGCCTGGAAAATTCCGTGGACAAAGGAGCCTGGTGGGCTACAGTCTACAGGGCTGCAAAGAATCGGACACGACTGAGTGACTGAGCACACATACCTTTAATAAGAAAACATACTAAGCAAAAGAGAAAACATTCCAGAGTCATAGTATGCATGCCTCCTTAACTTCTGAAATAAGTAAATAAATATATATGATGCAGATTATTAGCAAGACAACAGTTTCCTAGAGTGCATAGCGATTTCCTATGAAAGTATAACACATACTTTTCCAGGGTTCTGAGCTGTTCAAAACTATGTTAATTTCCAACTAGAATTGTTGTTGTTGCTGTTGCAGAGATGGTGGGAGGGCTACTGTTCATAATACAGCATTTAAATACTCCTTCTCTAAGTGTCAATGACAGGAAATGGGAAATTGTGTCAATGTTTTTACTGGTGCTTGAGGATGGAATTAGGAAGGTAAAGAGGGTAGCCTGAAAACTGAAAAAGAACAGTATAGTTTGTTGACCAAATTAAATGGTATTCACAAGACATATTTTTTAATTAATGAAGACATAAGCATCAAGAGCTTGTCTCTGTTCCTTGTAAAGCTGCTAACATTTGTATTTACTCAAAAATATGTAGATTTCTGGTATTTCTTTCAGGATCTGGCAGAGTATAATATCTGTGTCAGAAAATATTATTTCTTTTAGGATCTCCAAAAAGAAAGGAAGAGTTGCTGGCTAGGATTACATTGTATTATTCCACTGTCTCTCTTTATTTCATTTAATAGGCTTTGGGGCAATGGTCTCTCAGCTCTTTGGAAATATGGCACCTCAACACTAACAGCAATGATAGGGAAGAGGAGGAGTTAGAACATCTGCAGGACTGCTTTCTAAATCTTCTCTAAGCCACAGCACGCAGTATAATATAATTCCTTTTTCTAAACTGCTACAAAAAGACTTTCAACTTCAAACAACCAGATAATAAACAAGCATGTCCCTATGTGAGAGATCAAAAGGAAATTTTATATAACCCTATGTTTTGTAGCAATTTGGCAGAAAGGCTATATGAGGCAGACCACTATCTTATGTATTTCCCTGATTCTCAAAAGAGTAATTTAGTAGTAAAGAGAGATTTTTGATGTCACATATTTCCTAATTACCTAATTTATTTTCTGTATTCATTTCCATAATATTTTCTTAGCAAATTAATTATTTCAGATTTTATTTTGATGGTTAAAAAGAACTGAGCAAATCTTCCATTAAACATTAATAACATGCGGTAAGCAAAGTAAAAACTAATGACTGAACCCTTTCTAGGAAATGCTAATTTCAAGGCCAATCACATATATGTCCTTAAATGTAAACAACATTAGAGATTATTAATGGAAATTTTTGCATGTATCATAGTTTTATCAATAGAGATTACTATGCAAATAATGAAGTGAGAGGTTTAATGGGATGTAGTAATTCATACACAATTTGGATGAAATGATGATATTGGGGATGGGATGATGGTGTTGGGGATGCTGTGATGGAGCTGAAGGCAGGTTGCATTATTTTCATCAAAAATCTCATGAGAAAAAAGCAGTTTGGTATAAGACTCATGAAGAGATGGAATTTTGTATTCTAATTCCATTTCTTGATTCCTGGATGATCTTGAATGAATGTCTCATCTCTTGGCTCTCAGTTTCCCTGCTGGGGGTGGGGGATCAAGTGCTGGTACTATCCAGTAGTTGTGCCTAAGTCATTATTTAAAATATTTTAACAAAAAAAAAAAACCTTCACAAACATGCAGCAAATTCTAACAAATAATTCCAGGTAGCCCAGGGGAAAAGGTACATGTACAAAGCTTCTAGTGATGTCTCCCTATGACATGTCAAAAGTTGACAATGTAAACACAACAGTCATTAATTTAATTTGCTTTTCTCTGTAAAGCACAATACTAGATTATGGTGGGGTGAATGGTGGATAATGTCTCTAGTTTAAAGAAGAACAAACTAAATAATGAATACAATCTTGACCTGTTTGCTCACTTCTTGGCAAAGGCCTCTGAAGTCCAAATTATTTGACTGATCACTGACTACTACAATACACAATGGAAATAAGAGATGAATAAATAATACCTGCATTTTCAGTTCACAAAGGTCTAAGGCTTGCTCTTTAAAATAGGATTAAAGGTTTTATTTTCTCCATCTGTAACTCTCAACTATCTTTCAGACAAAAGAACAACTCTCAAATGTATAGGTACTGAATGAGGACAACTGACTATATCTCTAATTTGAAGCTCTACTCTCAAAAGCTTTTCTCCAAAGCCAAAGCTTCAATATAGTCTCATAATGTGGTGTGGGTATGGTTGGACAGGGAAGAAGTATGTAAAAACAAGATGATACTAAAAGCTCATTGATACTTCAGCTAATAGGAAACTATTACTGTCTGAAATGGGCTTCCTGGGTAGCTCAAGTGGTAAAGAATCTGCCTGCAATGTGAGAGACCTGAGTTTGATTCCTGGGTCGGGAAGGAAGATCCCCTGGAGAAGGGCATGGCAACCCACTCCAGTATTCTTTACTGGAGAATCCCATGGACAGAGGAGTGTGGCAGGCTACAGTCCACGGGGTGGCAAAGAGTCAGACACGACTGAGTGATAAACACTTTCGGTTCGCTTCGTTGTCTGAAATAACCTTCAATCAAACTGTGACTATCAAGAGACCAGATATTATGCTAAACCTGGAGGGAAGGCATCTCTGAAGTCTGACTGAGAGTCTTTAAAAGGACTCTTTGGGATTTATGATTTTGGCCCTGAAGAAATAACTGGTACTAGACTTAATCTCTCACCATTCAAAACTAGGGAAGTGCACAAAAGACATAGAATAACTGTTTTCAAATATTGGATGATGGGCAACACAGGACTCTGATACCCTGGCTTTCTGCCTAGGGGAATATTTTCAACAGCAGAGTAGGGCAAGTTAACTCAAGTAGAAGATGGTAGTCTTGCTAAGTTGAGGAAAGAGAAATTGAAGTTTGGAGAGACTGAAGTGACTAGAATTTGCAAGGCAGAGTGCTGAAGAGGATGGGGTTACTCAGAAAAATAGCTCCACCAATCGCATGTGGTCCTTCTTCATCTTTGTCATAATATTAAGCTGTACATGCATAGGATAAAGCTCTGTAAGACTAGTCAAAGAACAAGAGCTGTAAGTTGAACAATTCCCAAAACTCACACAGGACTATGAAATATTTGTGTCCTCATCTTACAGACTAGAGAAATCTCACTGAAAGCCTAGGCCGAACAGTAGAGAATGTAAAAAGGGCTGGACTTAGTAAAATTTATACTTAACTAGGAAATATCAGTCAACAGAAACAGACTCCAAAATGATACAGTGAAGGAACTATTATATAAGGATTTTCAAACTTAATACAAATATAATTAAGAATTTAAAGGAAAATATAAACATAATGAAAACAGAATAAAATATTTCACAAAGAACAAAATACAAATAGCTGTCAAAAGACTGAAAATTTAATAGAATTAATTTTTAAATTTTAAATAGAATTTAAAATAAATTTTTAAATTAAATTTTTAAATAGAAAATTTAATAGGTGTGCTTAATAGAAAAGTAAGCATTACAGAAACAAAGAGAAATGAACTTTCAGATTAAGTAATATAAACTATCATAACTAAAGGATTGAAGAAAAAAACTGAAAAAAAATTAAACAGATCCTCAGTGACCTGGGCCAAAGATCTAAACAGACATTTCTCCAAAGAAGACATACAGGTGGCTAACAAACACATGAAAAGATGTTCAACATCACTCATTATCAGAGAAATGCAAATCAAAACCTCAATGAGGTACCATTACATGCCAGTCAGAATGGCTGCTATCCAAAAGTCTACAAGCAATAAATGCTGGAGAGGGTGTGGAGAAAAGGGAACCCTCTTACACTTCTGGTAGGAATACAAACTAGTACAGCCGCTATGGAGAACAGTGTGAAGATTTCTTAAAAAACTGGAAATAGAACTGCCATGTGGCCCAGCAATGCCACTCCTGGGCATACACACAGAGGAAACCAGATCTGAAAGAGACACATGTACCCCAATGTTCATTGCAGCACTGTTTATAATAGCCAGGACATGGAAGCAACCTAGATGCCCATCAGCAGATGAATGGATAAGGAAGCTGTGGTACATATGCACTATGGAATATTACTCAGCCATTAAAAAGAATTCATTTGAATCAGTTCTAATGAGATGGATAAAACTGGAGCCCATTATACAGAGTGAAGCAAGCCAGAAAGATAAAGACCAATACAGTACACTAACGCATATATATGGAATTTAAAAAGATGGTAATGATAACCCTATATGCAGGACAGAAATAGAGACACAGATGTACAGAACAGACTTTTAGACTCTGTGGGAGAAGGCGAGGGTGGGATGTTCAGAGAGAACAGCATTGAAACAAGTATACTATCAAGTGTGAAACAGATCACTAGCCCAGGTTGGATGCATGAGACAAGTGCTCAGGGCTGGTGCACTGGGATGACCCAGAGGGATGGGATGGAGAGGGAGGTGGGAGGGGGGATCGGGATGGGGAATACATGTAAATCGATGGCTGATTCATGTCAATGTATGGCAAAAACCACTACAATATTGTAAAGTAATTAGCCTCCAACTAATAAAAATAAATGGAAAAAAAATAAAAGAGTGAGTTCAGTCAGTCAGTACAGTGGCTCAGTTGTGTCTCATAAAGAGTGAAGGTCATTTTTATTCCCATGAATTTTTCAGAAAACAATATACCAGATATCAAAGCACTGTGATACACATTTGCATCTGATACATATGAAAATAAAACCAATTTGAGTACAAAGAATCTTTCATCCAATTTAAACTTAACAGAACAAAGTCTAAATTCAATAGTACTCCAAAAAATGGTATGAACCCTAATTGAAAATTTTACATTGAACAATTACAATAACATACTGAAATTAAATATTATACATATGTATTAATTAAAGTAACATTAGTTGCAGCAGCTGTTAAACCAAGAAATCGCAATTGCTCAGCATGATAAAAATTTCTAACTTATTCAGAGACCCAGTCTCTGCCACCTTCAACACCTGGGTTCCAAATTACTTTGGGATCCAGCATCTAGCCAGCAGATGGGGGAATTGATGGAGAAGGCAGAATTGCCTGGGAAGAAACATGCCAGGCCTGGATGTAACTTGCATCATTCCTGTTCACATGCCACTGGCCAGAAATCCAGTCCAATGGCCACATATAAGTTAAGAAGGCTGTGAGTATATTCTAACTCTGCTCCAAGGAAGAAAGAGAAACAAATCCAATGAGTAATTACATTATCTTTGCCACAAAGCACACTCTTTGGGGGAAAATGGAGGTGGTGTTGGTAACCAAGAAATCCTTGTCACAGGTTTAAGAATAGCACTTAATGAAATTTGTTGAGTACTTATTATGAGCTAGGCACTATGTTAAACATCAGATTTAAAGAAAAACTAGAATTTATCTATTATCCTTCATTTATTCATGGTACAGTGAGAGAAAACATGTTTAAACTGATTTATTTTTGTCATTCAGAGTGATAAATGTTATGGGAGAGGTAAATATAGAGAATCAAAAATCTTGTCTCTAAAGTGAATTATCATTTACCATTTACCCACCCTTTAGCTCAGAGAAATGACATTTTCACTGCATATTAAGGGAGCATGAGCTGGGTAATTAGGAAGAAGAGAAGTCATAACTTTTATCACTTCCTTACTGCATTGTGGACATTTTTATTTGCAGTCTAGAAGTTACATACACTTTATGGAGCTAAATTCTTGCTTTTTTAACATTCACTAAACATTCTGCCTTATACGCCTTAGCAACATTTTTTAAGTGAATAGAAGGATAATTTTTTAAAGCTGTTGAGGCCTGATTTTCTGCAGATTTGCTGTTTTGAGGGACATGAAGGCAGTTGGAGGTAGGGAGGTGTTTCACAGAAATGTCCAGAGATGAAAGAGAAAGAACTTCATTAATATAATAAAATGATCAAGAATGGGATGTATGAAGTTCTTAAGTCAAAGGCCTCTTTTACTTTCATCATAAAGTGAAAAGGCATCTGTGAAGACTGGGTACTATTTTTTTTTTTTTCCTTTGGAAAATGCCTTGGTTCTGAGTGATTATTTTTGTGAAGGGGAGCAAGTGCCTTGATTCTCCTTCATTCCATTTGCATAAGTGATGCTGTTAGATTACTGCTAATGATAAGCATGTTCAGAGACATAATGGGATTCTGAGATTTTGAGAAAAATGCTCTTTAAGGTAACTTCTCCACTTCTCTTTAAAACTAGAGCAGGTCTGTGGAAAGAAAATTAGGTTAGGTGTCATAAGAAGAAAAACTGTAGTCCCATTCTACCACTACTCACTACAAGAACATGGATAAGCCTGCCACTTCATTTCACCTTGCTTCACTTCACATTCTGTAAGTATAAAGGATGATGAATAATGCTAGCTGTATGTATGTGTGTGTGTGTGTATGTGTGTATGAAGGTATAGCATGAGGGGTTTCTAAAATGTAAAAGCTACTTTGTTCCTCTGCACAAAATGCATTACAAAAGTGATATAATTTTAATATATAGAATACAGCTAAGCCAAATAAAAATTATCTGTAATCCCACTATGCAGAGATAACCATTGTTTATGGAATAAAGTCCCACATTTTTCGTCCTGTGGTAAACAATACTTCTCAGAATATTTGACACTCTTAGTATGTCCTGAGACTACATCCTGCATTAAAAAATTCTTTTATTTGTATATCTGAAGCACATCTCATTTTCAGAAATAGTGTACAAGCAACCAGGGGAGTAGTTTTTCCATTATCAGTGTAAGAGCCATCATTATTATCATTATTTTCTGTTTGAAAGACTCTGTGAGCTTGCAACAAAACGAAAGGGAACATGCTGATGACTTCATGGTAAGGAACAGGGATTTTATAGATAAGTCTGTAAATAATACTAAAGCTAGTGAAATGACCTGGATGGGGCAGAAAGATTTATTTCATAGTTTATCTGAACGCTCTTCAGAGACAGACAATAGAATATAGCCTTTGTGTTCAGTTCCATCCGTTTTTATTGAGTCAGGAGATGTTTAAAGAAATTTATAGAGCTCTTTGAAAGTCAGCATTTTTAATAAGTAGCACTGAGAAAAGATTATACTGAGGGAGATCCAAGTGACAATACAGAACATGAGACATGAGGGAATTTATAATGGCTGAGCTAACTGAGGTGGAGGACACACTGGGAGGTGGACCCCAGTGAATAATCTGCCCATCCTTCTGTCTATTGCCTATTCCCCTGACTCTCTCTCTTTATCAATGACAATTTCAAACTTCTCAGATCCCATCTTCTGGAACTGAGCTGCTATGTAAAAGCTGTTGGTTTGTATATCAGTGCTATTCTGAGACCCAGAAATCATTCCTGATACAGTATATATCAGGATAAATCCAATCAAATCTCATGGACTTTGGAACCTAGGAGCAGACCACATTTTTTCTGAGCATACAGAAAAGCAACAAAAAACAAAGAAATGAAAAATGTAGACTATGAAGAAAGATTTAATAAAGAATTTAATTCTAGGACAGAATACCTAGACAATTACCTGGATTTAAGAGACTGGATTCTAAGTCCAGATTCACAAGTAGATATGAGCTACAGGAGTTTAAAATGTTACAAGTTGGGTTCTCTGGAAAGTGATACTGAGATGAAATTTACTAGGGCATGCTAGGTGTTTATTAGGGATCAACACCTAATGAAGAGACGGGATAGGGAGCAGGATCATACAGATCAAGAAAAACTGCCATGCTGACCAACCCCAGGGAACTCTGGAGGATATGGCTCCCTGGATGTCTCACATTGGTCTTGGAGGCTGGGCTCTCTATTCCCACTGTAATGTACCGTTGGCTAAAAAGAGTATGCCTATAGGAAAATCTGCTCTTTGTTGCCGAGACAAACCCTAAAGCAAGTGGCAGGATGAGACTGTTCACTCACAGGTCTCCCATAGATGGACCAACAAGTCCTTCCTTTAAGAGCAGTCTGGGAAGCACATATCTGTGCCCACCACAAAAAGGGAGTGAGATGAAGAAGAGTTAGATGAGATGAAGCTTAAGGTTTCTTGTAGCCCTTACAATTGATTATTTTAAGAATAAAACATCTATAACAATAGACTTGGGTCATTTAAAAAATTAATTCTTGCTGTCAAGAGAAAAGTATAACCACTATATTACAGAGAAAGAGTTTTCAATCATTGCTATTAACTTGATGACTATGACTAATTAGACACAGATGCACATACATGCATATAAACACACATCTATACATGTCAGGAAATAAATAAGAAGATAATTTTTACCAAGGTTTGTAAGATAGTATGCCCTGAGCATGTGTTTAATACCCAGAAAGAACTAAATCCAAGGCACTGAGTTTATTTCACATCATAAATGAAGGACTCAGATTAGATTTTTGGATGATTTTCCTATCCAAAACTCATTGTGGATAGTTAAAACAGGAAGTCCAGTTAAAACTCACATGCTAAGAATATACACAGAGGATCATAGCCCAATATGGTGAAGGGACCAAAGAAGGAGTAATACTAACTATCGTTTATCTGGGCTTCCCAGGTGGCACAGAGGTAAAGAATCTGCCTGCCAATCCAGGAGACACAGGAGGCATGCGTTTAGTCCCTGAGTTGGGACTAATGATCCCCTGGAGAAGGGATTACAGCCCACTCCAGCATTCTTGTACTCAGTACTTGTATTCTAGTATTCAGTGTCATTTATTTACCATTTGCTTTGTGTTAAGGATTGTGTTAAGCACACGTAAAAAGTTATTCTTGATTCACATAACAACTTATGATGTAGCTATTGCAATCTCCATTTTATAAGGTCACACAGTAAAAGACAAAGTATGGGTTCTTATCTTGAAAATCTGATTCCAGAGCCTATACTCTTCTTTTTTTTTTCTGGTTTTATTTTTTAATTTTTTTTCATTTATTTTTATTAGTTGGAGGCTAATTACTTTACAATATTGTAGTGGTTTTTGCCATACATTGACATGAATCAGCCATGGATTTACATGTGTTCCCCATCCCGATCCCCCCTCCCACCTCCCTCCCCATCCCATCCCTCTGGGTCTTCCCAGTGCACCAGCCCTGAGCACTTGTCTCATGCATCCAATCTGGGCTGGCGATCTGTTTCACACTTGATAGTATACTTGTTTCAATGCTATTCTCTCAGAACATCCCACCCTCGCCTTCTCCCACAGAGTCCAAAAGTCTGTTCTATACATCTGTGTCTCTTTTTCTGTTTTGCATATAGGGTTATCATTGCCATCTTTTTAAATTCCATATATATGCGTTAGTGTACTGTATTGGTCTTTATCTTTCTGGCTTGCTTCACTCTGTATAATGGGCTCCAGTTTCATCCATCTCATTAGAACTGATTCAAATGTATTATTTTTAATGTCTGAGTAATATTCCATTGTGTATATGTACCATAGCTTCCTTATCCATTTGTCTGCTGATGGGCATCTAGGTTGCTTCCATGTCCTGGCTATTATAAACAGTGCTGCGATGAACATTGGGGTGCACGTGTCTCTTTCAGATCTGGTTTCCTCGGTGTGTATGCCCCAGAGCCTATACTCTTAATTAGTGTCTTAAATTTCTATCATATAAAAGAGAGATTTAATTGCTCTCTATGACTCCAAGAAATAAAATGACAAAACTTCTCAAGTCTCTACACAACCTGTCTGCTGTCTGCTTCTCCAAGAGTGCCTTCCATTTTCAGTGCACTTTCCATTTTGCTCCAGCTATACAGGCTTGGAAAAATAAAGTTCTTTCCACTTTACAACCTTTGTATTTGCATATATACTGCCTGAAACATTCTTTCCCTTGCTCTTCACCTGCCTAATCTTTATGTCACTCCTTCAAGTAAACTTTTCCTGACCCCTTCACCCTCAGACCAGTTTAGATACTGCTGTTACATGTTTTAATGGTTCCCTTGACTACTTCAAGGCATATGTACTTTTTTCCAGAGTACTACTGTCTGTTTACCTGTTTATTGTTTTTCTTCTTACATTAAATTTAACTTTCATGACAGAAAGGATCACATCTGATCTATTCACTATATTTTCATGTGCTATTTAGTGCTTAGCATATTAGATGCTTGCTTGCTGAGTGGCTGGATAGTTGTGTGCCTGGATAAAAACTCAATGAATGGAAGCTACAGGGAGTCAGAACTGAACTATAATGAAAGAAGCTATTTTGGAAGGTACTAAGTTCTTTCCTTTGGAGATGATCAAGCAAAATATGGGTGCATGTGTGTTCAGCCATGTCCAACTCTTTGTGACCATAGCCCACCAGGTTCCTGTGTCCATGGGATTTTCCAGGCAGGAATACTGGAGTGGCTTGCCATTTCCTTCTCCAGGGCATCTTTCTGACCCAAGGATCAAACCCATATCTCCTGCATTGCAGGTGGATTCTTTAACACTGAGCCACTGGGGAAGTCCCTATCAAAATATATATAGCCAGAATAACAGAATTCATAGACTACTTAATAGCTACAAATTTGTCACATCTTGATTGCAAGCACAATGATTGTCTTCCTCCTTGTAAGAAGGATAGTCTATTTCTCCACACCTTGAAGCTAGGCTTAGTCATGTGATTTGCTTTTGCAATGGGACTTTAACAAAAGTGACAAAAGTAGAGGCTTGGAAAGTGTGTGCACACTGAAATATGTCCTTTCTGGAAACATGGTTCTCACCATTTGAGTCTGAACTAACCTTGAGAATGAGAGAACAATTGGAGAGCAATGCAGTTAACAGCCAGTAGTAACCATTGGACATATGAGCGAGGCCATATTAGACCACTGCTAGATGATAAAGTCACCATACGACTATGATCATATAAATGAACCCAGATAAACTGAAAAAGAATTCTACAGCTAAGCTTGGCCCAGACTGGTGACCTACAGAATGATGAGCAAAACAAACAACAACAGAGAAAAAAAAATGCTGGTCACTAGATTTTGGAAATGTTTGTTGGACAGTAATAGGTAACTGAATCAGAGGATGATGTAGAAGAGTTTCCAGGATCAGGTAGAGGTGTTTACTAGACAGCCTTAAATAGTCCTTTCCATCTTAAGAATCTATAACGGTACTGAATGCTTTTTTTAAAACACTTAATGTCATTCAAAACAACAAAAAGTCACTTTGTGATAAAAATACACCATAGCGGCTATTCATCCATCTGTTTGGATTTACTGTACATGCCATAATTAAAGAAACATTTCAGCATTTGATTTGTATTTAAAGCTCACATAATTTTAAATACATTCTCTAAATCCTTCCTAGCAAGCAAAATAACATTTATGCTGTAATCTGTCTCATGGCCTGCTCTGTATCTCCATATACAGAGGTATAATTCATCCATAAAAGACAGCTGAAATATGCGCTGCTCTGAATTGTTTTAATACTGTGCACAAGAGACTGGAGGAGAAAATTAACTGCCATATGCTGCCTCATTTGAAGTATCAGATGGATAATAATAAAACAGAAAAAATATAAAATCATTTAG
Source organism: Dama dama (assembly GCF_033118175.1). Taxonomy (NCBI): domain Eukaryota; kingdom Metazoa; phylum Chordata; class Mammalia; order Artiodactyla; family Cervidae; genus Dama; species Dama dama. The sequence continues at coordinate 59,659,588 of NC_083714.1, read as the reverse complement.
AGCCATTTTAGGACCATATGCTCAACTTCACTGACAATAATCAACTACAATATAGTTCAGAAAATAGAAGTGGAGAGAATATAATTCTACTCATTATACTGGGTGTTAGGCTCTAAATCGTTTGAAAATACCATGGATCTATAGAAGTGTAATTTTTATCCAGAGATATCTAGACCTCTGATAAAGATGAGTTCAATTACTCATGGGGAATATTTTCCTTCTTTTTTGCTACAACTCAAGTTTCTCTTCCTTCAAAGGTTAGGATCCACGCTCACAATTTTCAGGACATTGTCCTGCATGCAACACAATTCATGCTGATTCCTCCTTCCCATTGCACCCTCCCAGTATTGTACTTGTCTGTACATATATTAGTAGATAGTGAATGTTATTAGCCTTACAAAAACTCACCATAGGGTTCCTTTAAGCAGCAGGAACTCCTACTGCTACTTTCTTATTTTCCCTTGTCCCTTTGTCAATTTATCTTACTGTATGGTTTTTCTTTATTTGCAAGTCTGTTTTCCTAACTAAATATTAAGTTACCAACAGATGTGTGAAGCCTGTGACTTGAGATACTGGATTAAAATATGGCACATATTAGTTTCTCAAGAAATTAATTGTTGAATGAACAATTACATGAATTTAAAATACTATGCTAATTAGAACAAATTACAGTAAACAAATATTCTGTGTAAAGCAAGGTACTGTACATCTATTCATTCACTGGAATTCATGGGATGCTTTGTTTCTTTAGTTTATTCCTTGTTTACATTGTCCAATGTTCCATGTAGTAATTTAGTCACCTAAAAAATAAAGAGGCAATGCTGGAGATGCAAGTTTTGGCTAGTTCTGAGTAAAGTGTTAGTTAAGTGCTCTCCCCTAAAAGCAATGATATTGATGGGCAAATTGACAGAAATAACTTTTCGAGCAATCTGGAAATTGACTAAAGGCATACAGCATTTATTAATGAAAAAATGATGAACTTTGGGTTTAAAAAGTGGAGATCTAAAATATTATGTGGCAGCCCGGATGGGAGAGAAGTTTGGGAGAGAATAGATACATGCATATGTATGGCTTAGTCCCTTCATGCTGACCTGAAAGTATCAATACAGTGTCTGTTAATTGGCTATACCCCAATACAAATAAAAAGAAAAAAAAACAAAAACAGTGGGGATCTGTGGTGAGGCTTCTCTCATCTTCACCACGTCTTCTCACTTTTACCCTGCATAGCAAAGCAGAGATTCTGTCATGTGGGGTGATGGGCCATGAGAACTGGCAACTTCTCTGCCACTATCAATGGTGGCTCACTTGATCTGGAAAAGTGAGCCCTGGCATAACTCATGTAGAACAGTGTTGCCAGTGGAAGTGATAATCTTGGAGACAGGTGAGTAAGAAGGAACAACAGCTCTATTAAATCAAGGCTGAAGTCCTGGCTGGGATAACTCTATCCCTGAATGAGGGCCCAAGCTATTTAAACACTTCTGGCCAACCCTGTGGCTGCACACATGTATATACTTATCAGAAGTAGATTCTACAGAGAAAGACAAATATTGTATGGTATTGCTTATATGTGGACTCTAAAAACAAATGGTACAAATGAACCTATATACAAGGCAGAAATTGAGTCACATATGTAGAAAACAAACATATGGTTACCAAGGAGGAAATGGGGGGATAAACTGGGGGATTGGGATTGACATATTCACACTACTATATATAAAATAGATAACTAATAAGGGCCTACTATACAGCACAGGAACTCTATTTGGTGCTATGTAATGACCTGTATGGGAACGGAGTCTGGAATAGAGTGGATGGATATATATATATATATATATATATATATATATATCTGCATATATATGTGTGTGTGTGTGTGTGTGTGTGTGTGTGTGTGTGTGTATAACTGCTTCACTTTGCTATACAGCACAAACCAACACAACACTGTAAATCAACTAAACTCTAATAAAAAAATAATTTCAAAAGCAAAACAGAAAAAAGAAAAAAGGATGTAAAAGGGACCAGAAGAAAGTAAAATCTACAAAGCTTAAATGTTGAATGTGCTTCACTACACACACATAGATATATCAGCAAAGGCTTAAGGGTTTGAAGTAGTAAGTAAAACCTATGATAAATCATTGGCTAACAACTAAGCTTTCTGTGTATTGTTGCAAGAATACACAGAAGAACTATACAAAAATGATCTTAATGACTTGGATAACCATGATTGTCTGGTCACTCACCTAGAACCAGGCTTACTGGAGTTCGAAGTCGACAGGGCCTTAGGAAGCATTACTACAAACAAAGCTAGTGGAGGTGATGTAATTCCAGCTGAGCTACTTCAAATTCTAAAAGATGGTGCTATTAAAGTGCTGCACTCAATATGTCAGCAAATTTGGAAAACTCAGCAGTGGCCACATGACTGGAAAAGGTCAGTTGTCATTAAATTGCAAAGAAAGGGAATGCCAAAGAATGTTCAAACTACCACAAAATTGCACTCATTTCACATACTAGCAAGATTATGCTAAAAATCCTTCAAGCTTGGCTTCAGTAGCACGCAAACAAAGAACTCCCAGATGTACCAGCTGGATTTACAAAAGGCAGAGGAATCAGAAATGAAATTGCCAACATCCATTGGATCATAGAAAAAGCAAGGGAATTTTAAAAATATATACTTCTCCTTTATTGAATATGCTAAAGCTTTAAAGAGTTGGGAATACCAGACCAGCTTACCTGTCTACTGAGAAACCTGTATGCAGGACAAGAAACAACAGTTAGAACTGGACATGGAAAAATGGACTGGTTAAAAATTGGGAAAGGAGTACATCAAGGCTGTGTATTGTCACCCTGCTTATTTAAATTATATGCAGAGTACATCATGCAAAATGCCAGGCTGGATGACTCACAAGCTGGAATTAAGATTGCCAGAAGAAATATCAACAACCTCAGATATACAGATGATACCACTTTAATGGCAGATAGTGAAGAGGAACTAAAGGGCCTCTTTATGAAGGTGAAAGAGGAGAGTGAAAAAGCTGGATTAAAAATCAACATTTAAAAAGCTAAGATCATGGTACTCAGTCCCATCACTGCATGGCAAATAGATGGGGAAACAATGGAAACAGTGAGAGATTTTATTTTTCTTGGGCTCCTGTGGGCATCACTGTGGACCACGACTTGCAGCCTTGAAATTAAAAGACGCTTGCTCCTTGGAAGAAAAGCTGTGACAAACCTAGACAGCATATTAAAAAGCAGAGACGTCACTTTGCCAAAAAAGGTCTGTATTGTCAAAGCTATGGTTTTTCCAGTAGTCATGTACAGATATGAGAGTTGGATCATAAATAATTCTGAGTGCCAAAGAATTGATGCCTTTGACCTGTGGTGCTGGGGAAGACTCTTGAGAGTCTCTTGGCTAGGAAAGAGATCAAACGAGTTTCAATTCTAAAGGAAATCAACCCTGAATATTCATTGGAAGAAGTGATGCTGAAGCTAAAACTCTAACTTTGGCTACTTGATGTGAAGAAGAGCTGACTCATTGGAAAAGATTTCAATGCTGGGAAAGATTGCAGGCAAGAGGAGGAGGGGACAACGGAGGATGAGACAGTTCGATGGCATCATCAACTCAATGGACATTAGTTTGAGCAAGTTCCAGGGGATAGTAAAGGACAGGGAAGACTGGCATGTAGCAGTTCATGGGGTTGCAAAGAATTGGATATGATTTAGTGAATGAATAATAGCAACAAGCTATTCTGACCCAGGAGCAACCTCTATGAAACCAGGCTTAAAAACATGAACAAGAATTAAAAACTTAGCAGATTTCACAGGCAACAAATTGTGACAAGACAAACTTTATGGACTTAGATCAGTCAAGTCACTAAACTAAGAAAAAAAAAAAAAACACAAAATAGCAACTACAATAAGTCATGGTGATGGAGGAGAGATCGAAACCTAGAGGTACTATAATATATTATCTAGAATGCTCAGTTTTCAACAACAGCAAAAATAAAACATGCAAAGAAAAATGGAAGTATGGCCTAAACACGGGATAAAAATCAGTAAAAAAAAAACTGATAAAACCGTCCCCTATAGGAAAAGTTGTTCAATGTCACTAATCATCAGAGAAATGTCAATCACAATCTCACACCTGTTAGAATGACTATTGTCAAAAAGATAAGAAATGACAAGTATCAGCAAGGATGTGGAGATAAGAGAACTCTTGTGCACAGTTGGTGGGAATGTAAATTGGTGTAGTCTATACAGGAAATAGGGACTTCCCTGGTGACTCAGACTGGAGAAGGAAATGGCAACCCACTCCAGTACTCTTGCCTGGAAAATCCCATGGAGGGAGGATCCTGGTAGGCTACAGTTCACAGGGTCACAAAGAGTTGGACATGACTGAGTGACTTCACTTCACTACAGAAAATAGCATGAGGCTCTTCAAATAATTAAAAATAGAAACTCCAACTAAAAATCTTAGTTTATCCACTTAAACAATTGTAATATATAGTAGAAATATATGTAAATTTGTTCTGTGTTTTCCAAGTCTTCTGCAAACATGTTATCATATTTTCATAATTTAAAAATAAAAAGGAAGATAAAAAGCGAAAATAAAAAATAAAAACAGAACTATCATATGCTCCAAAATTTCACTTTCATGTATTTATCAAAAGGAAACTAAAATACTACAGCAAAAAGCAAAAATAAATCTGTAAACCCATGTTCAATGGAACTTAATTTACAACAGCCAAGACATGGAAACAATCTGTTTCCATTGATGGATAAACGGATAAATGGTATAAAATATGCAATTAAATATTAGTCAGTCATAAAAAAGAAGGAAATCTTGTCATTTGTAACAATAAGAATAGACCTTAAGGCTATTAAGTGAAAAGTGATATAAGTCAGACAGGATAAAGACAAAAACTATATTATCTCACTTAGATGTGGAATCTAAAAAGAAAAACAAAAAATACAAACTCATAGATAAAAAGGGCAGATTGGTGGTTGTTAAATGTGGTGGTGGGTGGGCAAAATGGATGAAGGTGATCAAAAGGTATAACTTTCAGTTATAAAATAAGTCCTGGAGACTGTCATACTAAGTGAGAGAAAGTCAGAGAAAGACAAATATCATATGATACCACTTATTTGTGGAATCTAAAAAAAATGATATGAATGAACATATTTATAAAACAGAAACAGACTCACAGACTTAGAGAATGAATTTATGATTACCAGGAAGGAAGGAAGGTTGAGGGGGAGTTATAGATTGGAAATTTAGTATGGACACATATACACTGCTATATTTAAAATAAAATGCCTTTCCATGAAAAAAAAAATAGTCCCAGAGGTGCAATGTGCAGCACAGTGACTATAGTTAATATATATAATCTATATATCTGATAAGTTTCACAAGCACTAGTTAGGAAAAACACAAAGCAATCTATATCCAGGTAAATTATAAGCAAACCATTGAAAGTCAATAAGAAAGACAAAATCTTGAGAGCAGCAAGGAAAAATAACTCATTCATTACATAGAGGAAAGCATTAATATGATAAATGCTGACCTCATAAGAATGAAGACTAGAAGAAGAATGTCATTCTTGACTTGAAGAATGAAGACATATAAAAAGTGCTAGAATTAAATATATGTCTGTACCTATACCTATATACCAACAGATAATTCTATATCCAGTGAAACAATCCTTTAAAAATGAAAGTTAAATAAGGATGTTCCTCTCTGCTCAACGTTATGTGGCAGTCTGGATGAAAGGGGGGTTTGGGGAGAATGGATACATATATATGTATGGCTGAGTCCCTTTGCTGTCCACTTAAAACTATCACAACATTGTCAATTGGCTATGCTCTAATATGAAATAAAAGGTTTAAAGATAAAAGATGTCCCTAAATTAACAAAAACTGAGAGAACATGTTGCTAGCCAGCCTACCGTATAAAAATTAATAAAGGAAGACCTTCAAAGCTTATAAGAAATGACACTAGACCCAGGGCCATAAGAAGCAATGTAGAATACCAGTAAAAGTTCTTGGTAGGTTAATATAAAACACTCTATAATTCTTTAAAAGAAAAAAATTACATGAAGCAATAATCATAATAGTATTATTATTTTGATCATAAGCACATATAATACATATGAAAGTAATGGTACAAGGAAGGAAATGGAACTTCATTGTTACTAAGTTTCTATATTTTTCTAGAATCATACTAGTATTAACCTAAAGAAGATTTTTTAAGTTAAGATACATATTGGAACCCCTATAGGGCCCACTAAGAAAATAATATTTAAAATTAGATAAAAATATACAGAGGAATTAAGATAGAGTAATATGAAAATTATTTGATCCCCCAAAAAGCAGTCAAGGGAAACTAAAGAAAATAAAAAGATAGGACCTATAGAAAATAAAGAGATGAATTATAAATGTTAATACAACCAAATGGATAATTATCTTAAATGTGAATTATCTAAATATCCAAAATGAAAGGCAGAGGTTTTCAGAGCAGATTAAAAATGAGATAGAATTATCTGCTCTTTATAAGGGACACAGCTAAGTAAATTGAATGTAGAATGGTGTGAAAAGGTATATCATGAAAACAGTAGCCATAAGAGTTGCAGAGGTTACATTAATACCCCAAAAAGAGAGAGGGAGAGAGACAAAGATGGACATTTTATGATAAAATAGATCAGGGAGATAAAGCAACAACAAGCTTATATGCACTTAATAATAGAGCCACAAACACTTAAAACAACACCAGAAAAATTTAAAACAAAAATCACAATTCAATAACACTTGAAGAGTTTTCAGGATCTTGCTCTCAATAATAGATAAAATCAACTAGATGGAATATCAGAAGAAAACAGAAGATGTAAATAACACTATTTAATTACAGAGCTGTACACTCAATTACTATAAAATACATAATCTTTTTAAGCATACATGACATATTCTCCAGGCTAAATTATATGTGAGGTCATAAAACAAATCAATAAGTTTAAAAAGATAACCATACAATATATATTCCTGAGTCTAACTGAATTAAAGAAAAGCAGAGACTCAGGTGGCTTCCTTGGTGAATTCTATTAAATATTTAAGGAATTGCTATCAACCCTTCAAAAAAATAGAAGAGAAGGAAAATTCCAAGCTCATCTTCTGAAGCCCATACTAGCCTGGCACCAAAAGCAAAGACATTATAAGAAAACTAAATATTTTATATATAGTAGTATGTTATATATATACTATATATATATAGTATATATATAAATTATAAAACATAAACTCAATTTATTTCTCTGATCCCACCCTCACTAACCACTATCCTCTTAGATAAGCATAAATTTATTTTCTATGTGTGTGAGTCTATTTCTGTTTTGTAAATAAGTTAACTTGCATCACTTTTTAAATATTTTATATGTAAGTGATCTCATATGACATCTTTCTTTCTCTGTCTGATTTACTTCACTTAATATGATAATCTTTAGAATAAATGGTAACTCTATTTTTAGTTTCTTAAGGAACCCCCATACTGTTCTCCATAGTGGGTTCACCAATTTACATTTCCATCAACAGTGTAGGAGGGTTCTTTTTTCTCCACACCTACTCCAGCATTTGTTATTTGTAGACCTTTTAATGATGGTCAGTGTGACTGGTGTGAGGTGATACCTCACTGTAGTTTTGATTTGCGTTTCTCTAATAATTAATATATAATTATTTTTATATAATTACAAATTATAAATTATAAACAATAATTAATTTGTTGTTGAGCATCTTTTCAAGTGTCTCTTGGCTATCTACATGTCTTCAGAGAAATATCTATTTGGGTCTTCTGCTCATTTTTTGAATGAGTTGCTTCTTCTTCATCTTTTTTTTTTTTTTTGTATTAAGATGTATGAGCTATTTTGGAATTTAATCCCTTTTTGGTAGCATCATTTGCAAACATTTTCTCCAGTCTATAGGCTGTCTTTTCATTTTGTTTACAGTTTCTTTTGCTGTGCAAAAGCTTTTGTGTTTAGTTAGGTTCCAATTGTTCATTTTTCTTTTTATTTGTATTACTCTAGGAGATGGATCCAATAAATGATTGCTGTAAGTTATGTCAAAGAGTGTTCTGGGCCTATATTTTCTTCTAAGAGTTTTAGGGTATCCGGTCTTACATTTATATTTTTAATCCATTTTGAGTTTATTATTATATATAATGTTAGAAAATGTTCTGATTTAATTTTTTTTTACATGTGACTACCCAGTTTTCACAGTACAACTTATTAAAGAGACTCTCTTCTCCATTGTATCATCTTGCCTCCTTCGCTGTTTGCAACGGACCATGAAGAAGCATGGCCGTGAGGAGCTACCCCTCACCCAAGGTCAGGGGTAGCGACCGAGAGCGCCAGGCTGCAACAGCGCAGGAACAGCGGCTGAGAAGAGCTTCCCCACATCCCGGGTCAGGGGCGGCGGCTGAGAGGAGCAACCCCACCTCCAAGGAGCGGCTGCTGAGCAGGCACAGGAGGGCCAGAAGAGCTACTCCACGTTCAAGGTCAGGAAGGGCAGCCCTGAGAGATAGCCCTCATCCAAGGTAAGGAGCAGCGGCTGCGCTTTGCTGGAGCAGCCATGGGATATGTCCAAGGTAAGAGAAACCCAAGTAAGATGGTAGGTGTTGCGAGAGGGCATCAGAGGGCAGACACACTAAAACCATAATCACAGAAAACTAGCCAACCTGATCACAGGACCACAGTCTTGTCTAACTCAATGAAACTAAGCCATGTCGTGTGGGGCAACCCAAGACAGGTGGGTCATGTTGGAGAGGTCTGACAGAATGTGGCCCACTGGAGAAGGGAATGGCAAACCACTTCAGTATTCTTGCCTTGAGAACCCCATGAACAGTATGAGAAGGCAAAATGATAGGATATTGAAAGAGGAACTCCCCAGGTCGGTAGGTGCCCAATATGCTACTGGAGATCAGTGGAGAAATAACTCCAGAAAGAATGAAGGGATGGAGCACAAGCAAAAACAATAGCCAGTTGTGGATGTGACTGGTGATAGAAGAAAGGTCTGATGCTGTAAAGAGCAATATTGCATAGGAACCTGGAATGTTAGGTCCATGAATCAAGGCAAATTGGAAGTGGTCAAATAGGAGATGGCAAGAGTGAATGTTGACATTCTAGGAATCAGAGAACTAAAATGGACTGGAAAGGGTGAATTTAATTCAGATGACCATTATATCTACTACTGTGGGCAGGAATCCCTTAGAAGAAATGGGGTAGCCATCATGGTCAGCAAAAGAGTCTGAAATGCAGTCCTTGGATGCAATCTCAAAAACAACAGAATGATCTCTGTTCATTTCCAAGGCAAACCATTCAGTATCACGGTAATCCAAGCCTATGCCCCAACCAGTAACACTGAAGAAGCTGAAGTTGAATGGTTCTATGAAGACCTACAAGACCTTTTAGAACTAACACCCAAAAAAGATGTCCTTTTCATTATAGGGGATGGGAATGCAAAAGTAGGAAGACAAGAAACACCTGGAGTAACAGGCAAATTTGGCCTTGGAGTACAGAATGAAGCGGGGCAAAGGCTAATAGAGTTCTGCCAAGAGAACGCACTGGTCATAGCAAACACCCTCTTCCAACAACACAAGAGAAGACTCTACACATGGACATCACCAGATGGTCAACACTGAAATCAGATTGATTATATTCTTTGCAGCCAAAGATGGAGAAGCTCTATACAGTCAGTAAAAACAAGACCGGGAGCTGACTGTGTCTCAGATCAAGAACTCCTTATTGACAAATTCAGACTTAAACTGAAGAAAGTAGGGAAAACCATAGACCATTCAGGTATGACATAAATCAAATCCCTTATGACTATACAGTGGAAGTGAGAAATAGATTTAAGGGACTAGATCTGATAGACAGAGTGCCTGATGAAATAAGGACAGAGGTTCGTGACATTGAACAGGAGACAGGGATCAAGACCATCCCCATGGAAAAGAAATGCAAAAAGGCAAAATGGTTGTCTGAGGAGGCCTTACAAATAGCTGTGAAATGAAGAGAAGTGAAAAGCAAAGGAGAAAAGGAAAGATATTCCCATTTGAATGCAGAGTTCCAGAGAATAGCCAGGAGAGATAAGAAAGCCTTCCTCAGTGATCAATGCAATGCAAAGAAATAGAGGCAAACAACAGAATGGGACAGACTAGAGATCTCTTCAAGAAAATTAGAGATACCAAGGGAACATTTCACGAAAAGATGGGTTCAATAAAGGACAGAAATGGTATGGACTTAACAGAAGAAGAAGACATTAAGAAGAGGTGGCAAGAATACTCAGAAGAACTGTACGTAAAAGATCTTCATGACCCAGATAATCACAAAGGTGTGATCACTAACCTAGAGCCAGACATCCTGGAATGTGAAGTCAAGTGGGCCTTAGAAGGTATCACTAGGAACAAAGCTAGCGGATATGATGGAATTCCAGTCAAGCTATTTCAAATCCTGAAAGAGGATGCTGTGAAAGTGCTGCACTCAATATGCCAGCAAATTTTGAAAACTCAGCAGTGGCCACAGGACTGGAAAAGGTCAGTTTTCATTCCAATTCCTAAGAAAGGCAATCTCAAAGAATGCTCAATCTACTGCACAATTGCACTCATCTCACACGCTAGTAAAGTAAAGCTCAAAATTCTCCAAGCCAGGCTTCAGCAACACGTGAACCGTGAACTTCCAGATGTTCAGGCTGGTTTTAGAAAAGGCAGAGGAACCAGAGATCAAATTGCCAACATCTGCCGGATCAACGAAAAAGCAAGAGAATTCCAGAAAAACATCTATTTCTTCTTTATTGACTACGTGAAGGCCTTCGACTGTGTGGATCACAAAATACTGTGGAAAATTCTGAAAGAGATGGGAATACCAAACCGCCTGACCTGCCTCTTGAGAAACCTGTTTGCGGGTCAGGAAGCAACAGTTAGAACTGGACATAGAACAGACTGGTTCCAAATAGGAAAAGGAGTATGTCAAGGCTGTATACTGTCACCTTGCTTATTAACTTATATGCAGAGTACATCATGAGAAATGCTGGGCTGGAGGAAGCACAAGCTGGAATCAAGATTGCTGGGAGAAATATCAATAACCTCAGATATGCAGATGACACCACCCTTATGGCAGAAAGTGAAGAGGAACTAAAAAGCCTCTTGATGAAAGTGAAAGAGGTGAGTGAAAAAGTTGGTTTAAAGCTTAACATTCAGAAAACTAAAATCATGGCATCTGGTCCCATCACCTCATGGGAAATAGATGGGGAAACAGTGGAAACAGTGTCAGACTTTATTTTTGGGGGCTCCATAATCACTGCAGATGGTGACTGCAGCCATGAAATTAAAAGATGCTTACTCCTTGGAAGGAAAATTATGACCAACCTAGATAGCATATTAAAAAGCAGAGACATTACTTTGCCAACAAAGGTCCATCTGGTCAAGACTATGGTTTTTCCAGTGGTCATGTATGGATGTGAAATTTGGACTGTGAAGAAAGCTGAGCGCCGAAAAATTGATGCTTTTGAACTATGGTGTGGAGAAGACTCTTGAGAATTCCTTGGACTGCAAGGAGATCAAACCAGTCCATCCTAAAGATCAGTCCTGGGTGTTCATTGGAAGGACTGATGTTGAAGCTGAAACTCCAGTACTTTGGCCACCTCATGGGAAGAGTTGATTCATTGGAAAGGACCCTGATGCTGGGAGGGATTGGGGGCAGGAGGAGAAGGGGATGACAGAGGATGAGATGGTTGGATGGCATCACCGACTCAATGGACATGACTTTGAGTAAACTCCAGGAGTTGGTGATGGACAGGGAGGCCTGCTGTGCTGCGATTCATGGGTCGCAAAGAGTCAGACACAACTGAGCAACTGAACTGAACTGAACTGATGTTGGTATATTCCTGGACTTTCTATACTGTTCCATTGAGCTTTTTGCCTGTTTTTGTTCCAATAATATACTGATTTGATTACTGTTACGTTGTAGTATAGTCTGAAGTCATGTTGCATGATTCCTCCAGTTCTGCTTTTATTCCTCAGGATTGCTTTGGCTATTTAGTGTCTCTTGTGTCACCATACAAATGGTAAAATTTTTGTTCTCATTCAGTAAAAAATGCCATTGGTAATTTGATTGCACTGAATCTGTAGATTGCCTTGGATAGTATGTTTTTTTTTTTTTTTTAACAATATTGATTCTTCCAATCCAAGAACATGGTATATCTTTCCATCTGTTTTGTTGTCTTCAATTTTTCTCATCAGCATCTTATAGTTTTCTGAAACAGGTCCTTTGCCTCCTTAAGTAAGTTTATTCCTAGGTATTTTATTCTTTTTGGTATGATAGTAAATGGGATTGTTTCCTTATTTTCCTTTTCTGATATTTCATTGTTAATGTATAGGAATGCAACAGATTCCTGTAAATAATTTTGTATCCAGCAACTTTACTGAATTCACTGATGAGACCTCATAGTTTTTTGGTAGCATCTTTAGGGTTATCTATGTATAGCACCATGTCATCGGCAAACAGTGACAGTTTTACTTCGTCTTTTCCAGTTTGGATTCTTTTTATTTCTTTTTCTTCTCTGATTGATATGGCTAGAATTTCCAAATCTATGTTGAATAAAAATAGTGAGGACGGACATCCTTGTCTCATGCCTGACCTTACAGGAAATGTTTTCAGCTTTTCACTGTTGAGTATAATTTTAGGTGGATTTGTTATGTATGGTCTTTATTATGTTGAGGTCCGTTCCCTCTATGCCAATTTTCTGAAATTTTGTTTTTTATCATAAGTGGATGTTGAGCTTTGTCAAAAGTTTTTTCTGCATGTATTGAGATGATCATATGGTTTTTGTTCTCCAATTTGTTAATGTGTTGTATCACACTGATTGATTTGTAGATATTGAAAAATCTTTGCATCCCTGGGATAAATCCCACTTGATCATGGTGTGCAATCCTTTAAATGTATTGTTTGAGTCAGTTTACTAGTATTTTGTTGACTACTTTTAGTAAGACACAAGAAATGGAAAAACATAGAGCTCTTAAAATAACTTATTAAAACAATTTAGAAAATGAAATGGTGTAAAACGCTGTTGTTGTTCAGTTGCTCAGTCATGTCCGACTTTTTGCGACTCCATGGACTGCAACATGCCAGGCTTCCCAGTCCTTCACTATCTCTTGGAGTTTTCTCAAATTCATGTCCATTGAATCAATGATGCCATCCAACCATCTTATCCTCTGTAGACCCCTTCTCCTCCTGCCATCAGTCTTTCCCAGCATCAGGGTCTTTTTCAGTGAGTTGGATCTTTGCATCAGGTGGCCAAAGTATTGGAGCTTCAGCTTCAGCATCATTCCTTGCACTGAATATTCAGGGTTGATTTCCTTTAAGATTGACTGGTTTGATCTCCTTGCTGTCCAAGGGACTCTCAAGAGTCTTCTTTCAATACTCTTTACTATCTATTCCAACTATTTTCTTCAGATTTATCTTTCACTAGGCAAGCCATGCTTCCCAGGTGGTGCCAGTTATAAAGAGTCTGCCTGCCAATGGAGGAGACACAAGAGACTCAGGTTTGATATCTGGGTTGGTAAGATCCCCTGGAGAAGGAAATGGCAACCCACTCCACCCACTTCTTGACTGGAAAATTCCATGGACAGGGGAGACTGGTGGGTTACAGTGCATGGGGTCTCAAAGAGTTGGACACAACTGAGCACATGCACAGGATACAGTATAAGCACACCACATACCTCATTGTCCAAGCTGTAGTGGATTACATTCCTTTATTAAAACATACCCTTCACTTATCCATTTATTCTCCCTCTCTCCACATGTATAAATTCTAATCATTCTTAAAAGTTCAGTTCAAATGTCACCTCTTTCATCAACCTTTCCTGATTCTCCTTCAACCATAGTTAACTCCCTCTTCTATTCTCTCCTAGCAATGTATTTTTACCTCTGGTTTAGCATTCACCCCACTTTGTACATACAGTCCACGATATTTTATCACCAAGACAATGAAGTTCAGAAGCCTTAACATGACATCCAAGGTCTCTAACACAAAGAAGCATTTAGTTGGTCATTGATTAATTCATTAATTAACTCATTAAAGTATTTGCATACCTAATTATGCCAGGCACTTTGCTAAGCCCTGTAGATACAATAGGGAAGAAGACCGAGTGTATAAGCTTAGGCAGTGCACATTCTACTGGAAGAAACAGGTAAAAGCAGGCAAATAAATTGATTGTGAGTGGTAGTCAGTGACATAAATAACATGTTCAAGGGGCTGATATTGAGAACCATGATGATCAAGAGAAAATACTATTTCAACAAAGACCTGACAGAAGATATGATATTTAAGTTAAGACCTAAAGTTTCAGAAGGAGGCAGCTTTGTGGCTGGTATGGAGAAAGGGATTCTAGGCAAAAGTAATGGAATGTGAAAAGGCACTGAGATAAGAAAGACCATGACACATTCAAAGAACTGAAAGAAAACTGATGTGGTGTTGATCACAGTGAATGGTTTGGGGTGAGGCTGAAAAGATAGGCGTAGGCTTTGTGAGACATGATAAGGACTGCAGCTTTTTCTTCAAGTTCAGTGAGAATTCACTTAATTTAAATTTAAAAGCAATCAGTTTTACTGACCATTGGATAATGTAAGGATAAAAACGACAGAATGGAGACCAGGTTGGAAGCTACTGTACTGTTGTTCAGTTGCTCAGTTGTATCCGATTCTTTGAGACCCCATGGATTGCAGCACACCAAGCTGCCCTGTCTTTCACCATCTCCCAAAGCTTGCTCAAACTCATGTCCATTGAGTTGGTGATGAAGAAGGAATTCCTAGGGCCTGGACTCCATCTCAGGCCTGTCTGTGCTGATCCTGCGCGGCCACCTCTCCAGTGGACTCTGAACTCTGTGCTTAGCGCCTGTGGGAATGACAATGGAAGGATAAGACCCCCCTCTGGGCAGGGGAATCTTGAAGAAGAGAAAACAGACACTAATCACCCCTGCCTCCGGACACTATCTATCAGAATGTAAGCACAGGCTTATCAGTTATTAACTATTTGGAATGTAACTGCAGGCTTATTGATTATTGACTGTTTGAACACATAACACGTGAATGATGGGGTTATTGTAGTTGTATTTACCCTTCCTTTGTTTATGTAAGTCTCAAGGGAATTGGGGTAGTGGGTTTGGATACATACACATGGGGTATAAAAGATTTTCACAAATGCTGGTCGGGGTCCTTGGCTAAGAGGAGACTCTGCCTTGGGCCCGCCGGTGTAATAAACTGCACTCCACTATCTGCATTGTCCTTCTGAGTGAGTTTGTTTCCCGGAAAGCATGGCTATAACAGTGATACCAATCCAACTATCTTGTCCTCTGTCATACCCTTCTCCTGTCCTCAATCTTTCCCAGCATCAGGGTCTTTTCCAATGAGTCAGCTCTTTGCATCAAGTGGCCAAAGTATTGGAGCTTCAACATCAGTCCTTCCAATGAATATTCAGGGTTGATTTCCTTTAGGATTGACTCATTTGAACTCCTTGCAGTCCGAGGGACTCTCAAGAGTGTTCTCCAACACCACAGTTCATAAGCATCAATTCTTCAATTCTCAGCCTTCTTTATGGTCCAACTCTCACATCTACATATGAAAACTGGGAAAACCTGCATACCTTTGACTAGACAGACCTTTGTCGGCAAGGTAATGTCTCTTGATTTTTAATATACACCCTAGGTTTGTCATAGCTTTTCTTCCAAGGAACAAGCGTCTTTTAATTTCATGGCTACAGTCACCATATGCAGTGATTCTGGAGCCCAAGAAAATAAAGTCTGTCACTGTTTCCACTGTTTTCCCATCTATTTGCCATAAAGTGAGGGGACCAGATGCCATGATCTTAGTTTTTTGAATGTTGAGTTTTAACCCAACTTTTTCACTCTCCTCTTTCTCCTTCATAAAGAGGCTCTTTAGTTCCTTTTCAGTTTCTGCCATTAGGGTGGTGTCATCTGGATATCTGAGGTTACTGATATTTCTCCCTGCAATCTTGAGTCCAGTTTGTGCTTCATCCTGCCTGGCATTTTGCATGATGTACTCTGCATATAAGTTAAATAAGCAGGGTGACAATATACAGCCTTGTTGTACTCCTTTTCCTATTTGGAACCAGTCTGTTGTTCCATGTCCAGTTCTATTGTTTCTTGACCTGCATACAGGTTTCTCAGGAGGTAGGTAAGATGGTCTGGTCTTCCCATCTCTTTAAGAATTTTCCACTGCTTGTTGTGATTCACACATTCAAAGGCTTTAGCATAGTCAGTGAAGCAGAAGTAGATTTTTTCTGGAATTCTGTATTGTACTAATTCAAAGAAAAAAATGTTAGTGTCTTGATCTAAGGAAATTAAAATGTATGTGAAGAAAAGAAGGCAGATTCAGTATATATTTTGGAGATAAAATTGTGAAGAGGTACTGATATATGTGTGGGAGAAAATAATCAAAGGTGATAAGTTTCTGATATGAGTAACTAAGTTTCTGATAATAAGTAACTAAGATCTGCATTTACTGAAATGCAGATCACTAGACTAGGAGGTAGGTTTGGAGAGGACAGATGAAGATTTTGAAATGGGACATTTTTATTTTGAGGTACCATTAGAGAACAAATGAAAATACTAGTTAGGTAATTGGATATCGGGTAGGAACTCACTAGAGCAGAATAAACTGGATAAAGTTATTTCAGAATTGAATGAGTTTACTTAGAGAGATGCAGAGAGAAGTCCAAACACTCAGTTTTGAAGTATTCTACCACTTAAAAAGTAGAGAAGGAGAAGCCTACACATAAGCTTTATTTAAAACAGCTATTGAGGTAGGGAAAAAAAACATGACAGCATGATGCTGATGAAAGCAAGGAATATTTCAAGACAAATAGTGTGGTAACTTGTGCTACTCTAGCCAGGTAAGACAATGACAGAGAAAGGTCCGTTGAATTTTGCATCATGGAAATTGTTGGTGACTGCTTGAAGAGTATTTTCATTTGAACTGTAGAGAAAGAATCAAGAATGGAGTTGGTTGAAGGGTAAATGGAAGCTCATAAATTAAGGAAAGTAAATGTGAATAAATCTTTCAATGAGTTTGACTAGGATGAATAGCAGTGAAATAGAGAGATAGTTGGAGTAGAGGTGAGGTCAAGAAAGGTTGTTTATTTTTGTAAAATGAGAGACTGGGAAGGAGGAAGGTATGTTAATTTTGTTGGGACTGATCCAGTAAAAAAGGGAAAATTAATGATGTATAAAAGGGAGAAGATAGCTGAAGTAGCAAAAATTTTGAAAAGGAGAAAAGGGATGGGTACTAAAGAGCAGATGAAAGGATTTGTGACAGAAGGAGGGATATATCCTAATTTGGAAACTGTGGGAAAAGGGAGGAATATGAATGCACACAAAAGTAGCACTGGAGATTTGGGCATGTGAAGATGAGGATGTTTCTAGGAGATGATGACAATAATGATAATGATAGCAGATACTTACATACACCTATTATTTTCTAAGCATTATAAATGCACATCCACACCCACCCACAGACACTTAATCAAAACAATCAGGCAAGTACTATTAATGTCCTCATTTTATACATTAAGAAACTGAAACACAGAAAGGTTAATAAACTTGCTCAATGTTATGCAGCCAGTATTCACATACAGCTGAAATTCATATCTAGTCAATATAGATTTGAAGCTTATACTTTTAACCATATGTCATTTTTTCAGTGAGGTAAGATACAAAACAATCAGATATAAGCAAAGGTTGAAAAGCATGGATGAAAGGAGAATATATGAAACAGTCATTTTGCCAAGTGGGAACATGAGCAGAAAGAGGAATATAGTAGAATTACTGTATAGTATTACATGCCTATTTTAGGTTTGAGATTTAATTTAAACAGAATTTAGTCAGCTACGACTAACAGCAGGTACAGGAAAGTGATGTATAGGTCTATATTTCCCAAGAAATTATGGATTCCTTGAGATAAAGGATGTGCTTTTTTGTCATCACCACAGCATCATGAAAATAATAAGTACCTAATGTCTATTTAATAGAAGTTGATCTGTTTCTCCCAATTAAATATTTCAAGAGATGCAAATCAAAACCTCAATGAGGTACCACTACATGCCAGTCAGAATGGCTGCTATCCGAAAGTCTACAAGCAATAAATGCTGGAGAGGGTGTGGAGAAAAGGGAACCCTCTTACACTGTTGGTGGGAATGCAAACTAGTACAGCCACTATGGAGAACAGTGTCGAGATTCTTTAAAAAAAACTGGAAATAGAACTGCCATATGACCCAGCAATCCCAGTCCTGGGCATACAGACCAAGGAAACCAGATCTGAAAGAGACATGTGCACCCCAATGTTCATTGTAGCACTATTTATAATAGCCAGGACATGGAAGCAACGTAGATGCCCATCAGCAGACGAATGGATAAGAAAGTGGTGGTACATATACTCAATGGAATATTACTCAGCCATTAAAAAGAATACATTTGAATGAGTTCTAATGAGATGCGTAAAACTGGAGCCCATTATACAGAGTGAAGTAAGCCAGAAAGATAAACATCAATACAGTATACTAACACATATATGTGGAATTTAGAAAGATGGTAATGATAACCCTATATGCAAGACAGAAAAAGAGAAACAGATATATAGAACAGACTTTTGGACTCTATGGGAGAAGGCAAGGGTGGGATGATCTGAAAGAACAGCATTGAAACCTGTATATTATCAAGTGTGAAACAGATCACCAGTGTGAGACAAGTGCTCAGGGCTGGTGCACTGGGATGACCCAGAGGGATGGGATGGGGAGGGAGGTGGGAGGGGGGTTCAGGATGGGGAACACATGTAAATCCATGGCTGATTCATGTCAGTGTATGGCAAATACCACTACAATATTGTAAAGTAATTAGCCTCCAACTAATAAAAATAATCTGGAAAAGGCAAATAAATAAATAAATAAATAAATATTTTGAGAGGACCGTTAAGCAATCACTCCATAATTTAAAGTTTAGATGCAATAAAATATTGAAAAATTTGTCTACATAACTTTTTCTTCAGGGCAAAAATAATGATAAGCAAGCAAAAATTTAAATTACGAACTAATTTCAAATGTTACTTGCAATATTTATCACAAAAGGGCTAATATCCCTAATATAGAGATATGTATATTTCAAAACCAAGATTGCCCAGAGAAATATCAATAACCTCACATATGCTGAAGACATCAACCTTATGGCAGAAAGCGAAGAAGAACTGAAGAGCCTCTTGATGAAAGTGAAAGAGGAGAGTGAAAAAGTTGGCTTAAAACTCAAAACTGAAAAAAAAAACTAATATAATGGAATATGGTCCCATCACTTCATGGCAAACAGATGGGGAAACAATGAAAACAGTGACAGATTATTTTGGGGGGCTCCAAGATCACTGCAGATGGTGACTGCAGCCATAAAATTAAAAGATACTTGCTCCTTGGAAGAAAAACTATGACCAACCTAGACAGCATACTAAAAAGTAGAGACATTACTTTGCCAACTAAGGTCTGTTTAGTCAAAGCTATGGTTTTTCCAGTAGTCATGTACGTATGTGAGAGTTGGACTATAAAAAAAGCTGAGCACCAAAAAATTGAAGCTTTTGAACTGTGGTGTTGGGGAAGACTTTTCAGAGTCCCTTGGATTGCAAGGAGATCAAACCAGTCCATCCTAAAGGAAATCAGTCCTGAATATTCATTGGAAGGACTGATACTGAAGCTGAAACTCCAAAACTTTGGCCACCTGATGCAAAGAACTGACCCACTGGAAAACACCCTGATGCTGGGAAAGATTGCAGGCAGGAGAGAAGGGGATGACAGAGGATAAGGTGGTTGGATGGCATTACCAACTTGATGGACGTGCATTTGAGTAAGCTCCGGGAGTTGATGATGGACAGGGAAGCCTAGCATGCTGCAGTCCATGGTATTGCAAAGAGTTGAACATGACTGAGCGACTGAACTGACTGATTCTTCAAAATAGTTGAAAACAAAAGATCAAAATTAACTAAGAAATATGGGCAAAACCATGGACAAACAGCTCATGAAAAAAAAAATATATATATACTATTATCATTAAATATGTTAAAAATAAAGCTCAAATTTACTTGCAAAAAGGGAAATGCAAATTCAAAATTATAATGAGAAATTTTTTCTAGTCTATCAGTTTGAAAACCTTTAAAAGTTCAAATAAAAAAAAAAAAGTTAACAATGCACTGTTTGTTGGTGAGGCTACGGGGAAAACAAGAACTCTCATATGGATGCTTTGCCGGGTGTAGAAATTCCAAATTCCAAAACTGCTTTTTTTTTTTTTGGAGTTTATTTATTTATTTATTTTTTATTATTATTATTATTTTTTTCCAGTGGGTTTTGTCATACATTGATATGAATCAGCCATGGATTTACATGTATTCCCAATCCCGATCCCCCCTCCCACCTCCCTCTCCACCCGATTCCTCTGGGTCTTCCCAGTGCACCAGGCCGGAGCACTTGTCTCATGCATCCCACCTGGGCTGGTGATCTGTTTCACCATAGATGGTATACATGCTGTTCTTTTGAAATATCCCACCCTCACATTCTCCCACAAAGTTCAAAAGTCTGTTCTGTATTTCTGTGTCTCTTTTTCTGTTTTGCATATAGGGTTATCGTTATCACCTTTCTAAATTCCATATATATGTGTTTGTATGCTGTAATGTTCTTTATCTTTCTGGCTTACTTCACTCTGTATAATGGGCTCCAGCTTCATCCATCTCATTAGAACTGGTTCAAATGAATTCTTTTTAATGGCTGAGTAATATTCCATGGTGTATATGTACCACAGCTTCCTTATCCATTCATCTGCTGATGGGCATCTAGGTTGCTTCCATGTCCTGGCTATTATAAACAGTGCTGCGATGAACATTGGGGTGCACGTGTCTCTTTCAGATCTGGTTTCCTCAGTGTGTATGCCCAGAAGTGGGATTGCTGGGTCATATGGCAGTTCTATTTCCAGTTTCCAAAACTGCTTTGATTGTACAATGTATGCATGCTCAGTTGTGTCCAGCTGTTTGTGATCCCATGGACTGTAGCTTGCAGGCTCCTCTGTCCATGGAATTTCCCAGGCAAGAATACTGCCATTTTCTACTGCATAATTGTACTGTAGGATTGAACAAATACATATATATAGGGTTGGCCAAAAAGTTTGTTTGGATTTGTCCCTTTTATCTTATGAAAAACCCAAGTGAAATAATGAAATTTCAGGGACTCCAATATAAATGCCTTAGGAAATCAGGGCTCACACTTTGGATGGAGGGTAGAAATGTGAAATGAAGGAAAGAATGAAGCTTGTGGTTTTGAAGGGAATTAGACATCAACTCATTTACCCACTGAAAATGTCTCAAATCAATGATACCCCAATAGCAATGGGCACACCTTATGCCTAGACATCTTGGTTTCAAAATACCATCCAGGTATTTTGGATGGTATTTGGTTCAACAAATTGAACCAGTGCTCCTTCCAGGGCTGGTAAAGGGAAAGTATACAGCGAGCCTGGGACACTGTGTGCCAGATCATAAGGAAATATTCAAAAACTGATGAAGACATTTGAAAAGAACACAGAAGCCAGCTTGAAGAGGCTCCCAATGGCCCAATTTAGGGAAAAGGTTAGTATTGAAAAAGAATAAGACAGACTTTATCCAATTTCAAAACTTCTATTCATCAAAAAAAAAAAAAACATAAGGATGTGAAAAGGCAAGCCACAAACTGGGTGAAAATATCCAGTGTCAGTTACTCTCTATATTTCTCTCTCTCATCCAGAAAATATAAAGAACTCCTAAAACTCAATGAGGAAAACAAATAATTTAGAAAAACTGATCAGAAGTCCTGAAAAGGCAGACTCCATGGAAGATATCTGAATGGCCAATAAACATACAAAAAAGTGCTCAATATCATTTACAATCAAGGAAATGCAAGTTAAAATCACCAAGAGATACCACCACACACGCCAGAAAGGACAAAATGACAAACAATTATAATACGAAGACATTACCCTTGTGGCTCAGCTGGTAAAGAATCCACCTGCAATGTGAGACACCTGAGTTTGATCCCTGGGTTGGGAAGATCCCCTAGAGAAGGGAAAGGCTACCCACTCCAGTATTCTGGCCTGGAGAATTCCATGGACTATATAGTCCATGAGGTTGCAAAGGGTTGGACATGAATGAGCAACTTTCACTTTTCATTTTACAGCTACCTTGAAAAATGATTTAGCAATTCCTTTTAAAGTTGAACAGGTATAATCTAGTTACTCCACACCTACTTATTTATCCAAGAAAAATGATTCCATATGTTTACCAAAGACCTTAACAAGAATGATATTAGCTTTATCTACATAACCCAAATGCCTATTAACAAGAGGATGGATAAATAAAATTTGGCATATCCATGCAACAGATTCTCTTTAGCAATAAAATAATGAATTGCTGACTCATAGATAATATTAATACATCGCAAAACATATTGAGTACAACATTCCCTTGCCTGTACCCCTGGATTGAAAGACATCCAGCTACACTCTAGTAAAATTAACACCCTACAGTTCTCCAAACAAGCCCAGCATGCATATGTGCTTGCACACTTTCTTCCCTTTACCTGATGAGTCCTCTCATCCTTCTTATTTCACCTCTTGAAGGAAACTTTCCAGGACTACAAGAGCCATATGATTGAGCCAAGGGTATCTATCTAGTTCAGTTTGCATCTGCTCTATACTACCACTTCAAGTGGGGGTAAGTTCTTTCTTTTATTAAACCTTAAGTTCCTTGAGGGTGGGAACTCCATGTTATATTTCAGTGTATTCTTGGCATGTTGGCTTAACAAAATGTAGGCACCAAGTAAACTTCTGTTCATAAAAAATGAACAATAGGGTGTTCACTGGTTGTATCTATTATACAAAGTACAAAAACTTGCCAATTAAATGTGTGGTAACAGATACCACAATAGTGCTTAGGGAGTTTTAACTAGAAAGAGGCATGAAAGAATTTTCTTGAATGAGCAAAAAGTTCTAATCTTGATGTTTATGTGTTCATTGTAATATTAATAAAAGAAGGAAGAACTTTTTATGTAAGAATACTAACTAATACATGCAGAAGGACTCAGTCTCTAGTCAGCCACCACCACTGTAATAGCTGATTCAGGAAGAATCATCCATGAAAGGTTTTGTAGAACACGGTATTTAAATTATCTCAAGTTATCACCCAACAGATAATTAATTATAAAGTATTAAAGTGGCATTTGCATCCCCTTCTCCAGTGAATCATGTTTTATCAGAACTTTCCACCATGACCTGTCCATCTTAGGTAGCCCTACACAGCATGGCTCATAGTTTCATTGAGTTACACAAAGGTGTGATCCATGTGATCATTTTGGTTAGTTTTCTGTGATTGTTCTTTTCATTCTATCTGCCCACTGATGGATGAGGATAAGAGGCTTGTGCAAACTTCCCTATGGGAGGGACTGGCTGTGGGGAAAACTGGGTCTTGCTCTGGCAGAAGGGCCATGTTCAGTAAATCTTTAACCCAATTTTCTACTGATGGCTGGGGCTGTGCTTCCTCCCTATAGTTTGACCTAGTTTAACCTGAGGTCAAACTATGGTGCCAGCACATTGTGTCTCCCAGGACTGCTGCTGCCAGAGTCCCTGACTCTGCAGAAGGCCATTGTCGACCCACTCCTCCACTGGAGACTCAAACACACACAGGCAAACCTGACTCAATCTCTTGTGGGGTCACTAAAAAAGATCAGTTTTCATTCCAATCCCAATGAAGGGCAATGATGTTAAAGAATCTTCAAACTACTGTATGACTGCACTCATTTCACATGCTAGCAGGGCTTCCCAGGTGGTACTACTGGTAAAGAATCCACCTGCCAATTAACAAAACCCAAGAGATGGGAATACCAGACCAACTTACCTGCCTCCTGAGAAACCTGTATGTAGGTCAAGAAGCAACAGGTAGAACTGGACATGGAATAACAGACTGGTTCAAAGTTGGGAAAGGAGTACATCAACTATATATGTTGATGTGTGTCACCCTGCTTATTTAACTTACATAGAAAGTACATTATGCAAAATGCTGGGCTGGATGAAGCTCAAGCTGGAATCAAGATTGCCGGGAGAAATATCAATAAACTCATATATGCAGATGGCACTACTCTAATGGCAGAAAGCAAAGAGGAACTAAAGAACCCCTTGATGAAGGTGAAAAAGGAGAGTGAAAAAGCTGGCTTAAATCTTAACATTCAAAAAACTAAGATAATGGCATTGGGGCCCAACACTCCATGGCAAATAGAAGGGGAAAAGTTGAAAGCAGTGACAGATTTCCTCTTCTTGGGCTTTAAAATCAATGCAGATGGTGACAGCAGCCATGAAATTAGAAGAAAATTTCTTGGCAGGAAAGTTATGACAAAATTAGACACTGTCTAAAAAAACAAATACATCACTTTGCCAAGAAAGATATGTCTAGTCAAAGCTATGGTCTTTCCAGTAGTCAAGTAGGGATATGAGAGCTGGACAATAAACAGGCATCAAAGAACTGATTCTTCCAAACTGTGGTGTTAGAGAAGACTTGAGAGTGCCTTGGACAGCAAAGATATCAAACCAGTCCATCCTAAAGGAAATAAGCCCTGGATATTCATTGGAAGAACTGATGCTGAGGCTGAATCTCCAGTACTTTGGCTACCTGATACGAAGAGCTAACTCACTAGAAAAGACCGTGATGCTAAGAAAGACTGAAGACAGAAGGAGAAAAGGGCAACAGAGGATGAAATGGCTGGATGGCATCACCAACTCAATGGATGTGAACTTGGGCAAACTCTGGGAGATTGTGAGGGACAGGAAAGCCTGGCAAGCTGCAGTCCATGGGGTTGGAAAGAGTTGGCCATGACTTGATGACTGAACAACAACCATTCATCATATAGTTCCTCAAACAAATGATCAAATTCAGAATGATAAATGATGAGACAAAATTAAATCACACACCTAACTCTTGAATTTAGACACAGAAGGACACAAAAATCATGCAAGTCATAATTTAGCCAAAAAATATATAAACTCAATCTAATGAGGAAATAATCAAATGAATTCAAATTGAAGATAATTCCACAAACAATTGGCCTAGCTGCTTCAAGGACGGAAATGTCATGAAATCAATTTTAAATAATTTAAATTTAAAATGCTAGGGACTGGAATGCAAAAGTAGGAAGACAAGACATACCTGAATTAACAGGCAAGTTTGGCCTTGGAGTACAAAATGAAGCAGGGCATAGACTAACAGAGTTTTCCCAAGAGAATGCACTGGTCAGAGCAAACATCCTCTTACAACACAAGAGACAACTCTATACTTGGACATAACCAGATGATTAATACCCAAATCAGGTTGATTATATACTTTGCAGCCAAAGATGGAGAAGCTCTACACAATTAGCAAAACTAAGACCGGGAGCTGACTGTGGCTCATATCATGAATTCCTTACTGCCAAATTCAGACTTAATTTGAAAAAAGTAGTGAAAACCACTAGGCCATTCAGTTATGGCCTAAATCAAAGCCCTTATGATTATACAATGGAAGTGACAAATAGATTCAAGGGGTTAGATCTAATAGACAGAGTGCCTGAAGAACTATGGACAGAGGTTCATGTAGGATGTGGTGATCAAAACATACAGGATGTGGTGATCAAAACCATCCCCCAGAAAAAAACAAATGAAAAAAGGCAAAACAGTTGTCTAGGGAGGTCTTACAAATAGTTGAGAAAAGAGAAGTGAAAGGCAAAGGAGAAAAGGAAAGATGTATGCATCTGAATGAAGAGTTCCAAAGAACACAAGGAGAGATAAGAAAGCCTTCCTAAGTGAACAATGCAAAGCAATAGAGGAAAACAAAAGAATGGGAAAGACTAGAGATCTCTTCAAGAAAATTAGAAATACCAAAGGAACATGGTATGGACCTAACCGAAGCAGAAGATCTTAAGAAGAAGTGGCAAGAGTACACAGAAGAAATATGCAAAAAAAAAAAAAAAAATTAATGACCCAGAAAACCACCGATGGTGCAATCACTCACCTAGAGCCAGACATCTTGGACTGCAAAGTCAAGTGGGCCTTAGGAAGCATCATTATGAACAAAGTTAGTGGAGATGATGGAATTTCAGCTGAGTTATTTCAAATCCTAAAAGATGATGCTGTGAAAGTGCTGCACTCAATATGCCAGCAAATTTGGAAAACTCAGCAGTGGCCACAGGACTGGAAAAGGTCAGTTGTCATTGCAATCCCAAACAAAGGCAGTACCAAAGAATGTTCAGACTACTGCACAATTGCTCTCATTTCACATGCTAGTGAGGTAATGCTCAAAATTCTCCAGGCTAGGCTTCAACAGTATGTGAACCGAGAAATTCCAGAAGTTCAAGCTGGATATAGAAAAGGCAGAGGAACCAGAAATCAAATTGCCAACATCTGTTGGACCATCGACAAAGCAAGAGAGTTCCAGAAAAACATCTACTTCTGCTTCATTGACTACGCTAAAGCCTTTTACTGTGTGGATCACAACAAACTGTTGAAAATTCTGAAAGAGATGGGAAGACCAGACCACCTTACCTGCCTCCTGAGAAACCTGTATGCAGGTCAAGAAGCAACAGTTAGAACTGGATGTGGAGGAATGGACTGGTTAAAATTGGAAAAGGAGTAAAACAAGGCTGATATTGTCACCCTGCTTATTTAACTTATATGCAGAGGACATCATGCAAAATGCCAGACTGGATGAGGCACAGCTGGAATCAAGATTTCTGGGAGAAATATCAATAGTCTCAGATATGCAGATGACACCACCCTAATGGCAGAAAGTGAAGAGGAACTAAAGGGCCTTCTGATGAAGGTGAACGAGGAGAGTGAAAAAAGCTGGCTTAAAACTCAGCATTCAAAAAACTGGCATCTGGTCCCATCACTTCATGCAAATAGACGGGGATACTCTATTTTCTTGGGCTCCAAAATGACTGCAGATGGTGACTGCAGCCATGAAATTAAAACACACTTGCTCCTTGGAAGAAAAGCTATGACCAACCTAGACAGCATAATAAAAAGCAAAGACATTACTTTGTCAACAAAGGTCCATCTAGTCAAAGCTATGGTTTTTCCAGTGGTCAAGTATGGATGTGAGAGTTGGACCATAAAGAATGCTTAGCACTGAAGAATTGATGCTTTTGAATGGTGGTGTTGGAGAAGCCTCTTGAGAGCCCCTTGGACTTCAAGGAGATCAAACGAGTCCATCCTAAAGGAAGTCAACCCTGAGTATTCATTGGAAGAACTGACTCTGAAGCTGAAGCTCCAATACTTTGGCCACCTGATGTGAAGAACTTACTCATTAGTGAAAACACTGATGCTGGGAAAATTGAAGGCATGTGGAGAAGGGGACTACAGAGGATGAGATGGTTGGATGGCATCACTGACTCAATGGACATGAGCTTGAGCAAGCTCCAAGAGGTGGTAAAGGACAGGGAAGCCTGGCACGCTGCACTTAAGGGGCCACAAAGTGTTGGACATGACTGAGCAATTGAACAACAACAGGGAACTGTTCTAGATAAAAGGAGAAAGACATGATAAAAAATGTAATGCATAATCTTCTGTTGGATTCTGGATCAGAAAAATACCCTAAAGGATATTATGGGACAAAAGGGGAAATTTGAAGGTAGAATATGTGGTAGATATAGTATTATATCAAAGTTAATTTTAGTGAATATCATAGTTATATTACACCTATGTAGGAGAAGGTCCTTATTCTTATGAGGGACACACTAAATTATTTAGGGGTAAAGTGTCACATTTGCAGTGAGCTCTCAAATGGTAAAAACATACTTAGGCACATATGTATGCACAGAAATAATATGATTATGGCACAATGTTAACAACTGGTGAATCTATATAAAAGGTAAGTTGATGTTCACTGTAATTTCCTCACAATTTTCCCATGGGTCTGAAATATTTCCAAGTAAATAAAGCTATAAAAAATAATCTTTTAAAAAAGATATTCACTCTCTCTCTTTGAAGGCATCTAATGCGCTGAGCGCCTATAGGAGCTAAAGCTCCTATATTTGAAGAAAGAAAGGAATGGCTGGATGGCTGGATAAATAGAGTCAGATGCCCTAATTCTAGTCCAGGTACTGTCATTAACTCATCATTTAACTTGGGTTTTTTCATAGGTCAAATAGGGGGTGATAATACCTCCTTGCCATGCCTACTTTATAGGACTATTGTGAGGATTAAATAAGATAACAGATGGGAAAGTACACTGACAAGGGGAAAAAGTACTATTCAGATTCAGAATACTCACTGTTAATGTCATCTTAGACAGAATATTTTTACCTTATCTACTACCGAATTCATTTGTGGAAACTGACAACTACTTATTGCACTTTTTCAATGTAATGCAGTTACCCCTTTGCTTTTGACATTCCTGTATCCTATGACATGGGTATTCCCTAAAATGATTGATGGTCCTTGCAGGCTATCATTAGCACTGAGTGACACCACTGATGTCCAAGAGGATTCTGCCACATGCTTGCTTTCTGGGCAGCAGTTCTGCATATTTTCCATTTGAGTCAGTGGTAGTAGTTCTGGTTAAATCTAGTGTAACCAGAGAAGATGGTGAACAGAAGAGAGATTGGAGGAAGGAAAGAGGAAGGAAAGGTGGCAGTGTCATGAACAGACTCCTAAGTACATTTTAAGAGAGAGGACCAGAAAGCCTTGACACTGTTATATGCAGATATCTGGGATGTTCTTACTTCTCACTAGAACAATCACTTACCACTGGTCACAAATTTGCCATATGGTTAGTGGCAGGAAAAGTGTCCAAAAGTCAATGTCCCATTTACACTATTTGGAAATATCAAAGTGAATTATTTTCACTAATCATTACATGAGGCAGGACTCATTTTTCACTGAATTAATGATTCATTATTCTTGGCAAACAAAATGTGCCATAGAGGTTGATTCATGTTCATGTTTGGCAGAAACCAATACAATTCTGTAAAGCAATTATCCTTCAGTTAAAAAAATAAATTTCAAATTTAAAAAATGTGCCATAGATCATCTAATGGTAACTTTTCATAAAAAAATATCAAGATCCTCAAACTATCTCAGAAAGGAAAACCAGAAATATGCATGCACTCACATTCACTGAATGTCCTCTTTCTCTTGTAGGCTTTGGGAAGATAACCACATTTATGACTTATGACCCATAATTATCCATTATTTACTTTGTAGAGATCTTGATCAACATGGAGACCTAAATAATAGAGACCTAGAAATATAGGTTCGATTGTACCATCTTAGGAATAAAGGAAACTGGTCAATCTTCTCTAAATTATAACTGTTGTCATTTATTCATTCAGTTCTTACAACTAACTAGAACCTAGTTCATAGTTAGGCGCCCTTTGTCAAATTCTCAATAATAGGATAAACAAGTTAGATTATGAGGCAGCATACTATACTTGGCCACAGTTCAAAAGAACTGAGCTCTTTTCTTGGCCTTTGTGATTTCAGGAAATTAAAATTAAAAAATGTTCTTACAGGCTCACCTGTAAAATGGACCTGTTAGTTCTTACTCAACCTTAGAGTTATGATGATGGTCAAATTCAAAAATGCATTTAAGGTGATTCATACAAGCAAGTATGAATTACTTCGCATTGAATTTTGACTTATGTAAAATACATATCTCCTGCCCAGAAAACACTAAACCAGAAAAAAAGAACCAGATAACACAAAGACAACTTAGTGTATTTTTCAGTAATGACTAATTCAACAGTCAAGATGTCAATCAGTGCTCCTAAAATCTCTGTGTAGCCAGCTTGTAAGCTTAGAAGAAAGTTTTGAGCCTGGCAAAGAACAACTGCCAAAATGCCAGAGTGCCTTTTTCCTGGAAACATTAATGGAGCCCATAATAGCAAAGAGTGACAGTGGTCCTGTCAAATAACCACCAGCATGGGAATGAGAGCTGCACAGTGCTTGTCTAGGCATGATGGAATCCATGCTATTTCTAAATGTGATGTTTTGTCCAAGATTAAATATTTGACTCAATATTTAATCTCTAATACATGGGAGAACACAATCAAGGAAGAATGAATTGAGGAATACATTGATGAAAGATGTTATTAAGTAATCTGGTAAATTTTCCAAGTGGTGAAGCATTTTGAGGGGTCTGAACTTTCCAAAAGTGTTATTTTGGCCTGAGTTCCCTCAGAGGAGAATGATGTGATTAAGCCATGTATTTCCTAAAAAAAAGAAAGAAAGACAGAAAGAAAGAAACAATAGACAATCAAATAGACAATAAACTGATCACATCTGATAAAATTCAAGGTTTAATATCACTAGTTTGCAGATAATTATTCAATGTTGTCCAAAACGATGAAAGAATTTTACAAAGCTAGAAAGGAAGGAGATAAAGATATTCTCTTGGAGAGGTGGGGAGAGACTGTGGTTAACATGGATTGTCTTAGTGCTGCTAGAGTTGATACAGTAACTCTTTTAATTGTTACTAACACAATTCATTTCAACTGTGTGATTAAGATAGTTTGGGGTATATACTGCAACTTCCATCGATGAATTGCAAAGTATCTAACAAACATTAACTACCATAATTTGTGAGAAGACAGTGATTTTTGCCAGTGGGGAAAGAGAGCTATTAACTTGCCTACAAATGCAGGATGCCAATGGGGAGGGGCAACCTGTATGAACTTACAGAGGGAGATGAATTAAATTTCCCTTCATTCTTTTTTTCTTTTGATGTTCTGGAAAGGGTCAAGAATGATGGAACAAGAGCTGTACATAGTTTTTTAAAATATATTAATTCATAATGTTAATTTTGTCAGTTTTAATAATGCTAGAGTTACTAAAGAAAATGTCCTTATTTTTAATCATGCATGCTGAAATAATTAGGGATGAAACATCGTGTATTTTTAAATAACATAAAATAAATATGGAAAAATAAACAAGTAACTGTGGCAAAATATTAATAATTGTAAAATCTAGGTACTTGATATATGGGTGTTCATTATTTTCTTTGCTTTTCTACATGTCTTCAAACTTTTATACTAAGAGGTTAATTTTTTACCAATCAGATTAATGGGGAAAAGCCAATTTAAAACATACGAAAGTCTGAATGACAACTTTTGAAAGAGACTTTTAACTTTGATTCTTACAGTAGCTGAAGTTAAGTTAGTTTTGCTTTATGTATTATTGATTCTTTAGCTGATTGATACATGTCTTGTTTAAAAAGGAATTACAGAGGTTTGAGCAATTTAACAAAATCAAGTAAATTTAGAATAATAGTAAAAAAAAAGTAAGAAGGAATCCCAAAGTGCAAATTTTTATCCTTGTGTGAGGTGGGTCACGAAGTGAACCTTAAGCTGCCTGGCAGCAACATGAAGAGGAAAGTATCCAATATGTTTATTAAAAAAAAACTGGTTACTAAAAAACATTATGATGCTCTCAGAGCTAACATTTACTGACCATTTACCAAATATATCAGGTATAGTTCTAAGCACTGTTCATGTTCAAATTTATTGAGTCCTCCCTGTAGGGGCTACTTTTTTCCCATTTTACAGGTGAGGAAATTGAGGCTCATAGAGGTTAAGTAAGTTTCCAAAGTTCACACAGACAGGAAGTGACAGAGTTAGGATTAATGACAGCTAATCTGGACTAGAATGCTCACATTTTAATTTCTAATTAATACTATCTTTTTCCTGGTAAATATAACCTTTCCTAATAATAAAACCAGAGAGAAATATGTATTCTGTGAGTTTTTTTAAGAGCAAATAATGAATAACATCCTCCAAAAACATCTCTACTATAAGCATAGCAACAAGTTTCATCAAGTTTGTCATGATGATTTATAGTTATCATATCTAAAATTTGTAGCAAATTACTTCTTAGGTACTTACAAATGATGTGTTTTAAGTAGCTTAAATACACCTCCCTCCATCTGCTAACACTGTTAATCTGCCAAGAATAATTACACCCCTTTATTCAGAGAAGTCTGATTCATCACAAATTCTAAATCACTAGAGCCTGAACCTTTGAAATGTTAAAAATGGCAAGGCTCATTTAGGCTTAATTTATACTTATTCTAGATAGGATCATGTATGGCAGTCTTTGACTGATGTGACAGATTAAATAATGAAGTCAAATGGTGGTAAATGATTGCTGAGCAGCCTGACTGAATGTTAACTTCAGTTATGCCAACATGCTGTGAATTTGGTCTTGAACAAATCAACCAGATATCCAACCACTTAACCACATCTATATCCTTCCCTCTACTTATTTCTTATTCACCCTCTAAGTGGAGCCTTTAAACCTAGAACATCTATCTAGAGAATATCTCAATGATGAGTGTGCAATAAAAGTGATAAGGAGGACATGGATTTTTCTTAAAATCTAGAAACAATCTGATTTATGTAAAATGCAAAATTGAGATGAGCTGTCATTGAATTGAAAAGGCAAAAGCATAGGACACTGAAAGATGAACTCCCTACGTTCGTAGGTACCCAATATGCTACTGGAGATCAGTGGAGAAATAACTCCAGAAAGAATGAAGAGACGGAGCCAAAGCAAAAACAACACAAAGTTGTGGATGTGACTGGTCATGGAAATAAAGTCCGATGCTGTAAAGAGCAATATTGCATAGGAACCTGGAATGTTAGGTCCATGAATCAAGGCAAATTGGAAGTGGTCAAATAGGAGATGGCAAGAGTGAACATGGACATTTTAGGAATCAGTGAACTAAAATGGACAGGAATGGGTGAATTTAACTCAGATGACCATTATATCTACTACTGTCAGCAAGAATCCCTTAGAAGAAATGGAGTAGCCAACATAGTCAACAAAAGAGTCTGAAATGCAATACTTGAATGCAGTCTCAAAAATGACAGAATGATCTCTGTTCATTTCCAAGGCAAAACGGTCAATATCACAGTAATCCAAGTCTATGCCCCAACCAGTAATGTTGAAGAAGCTGAAGTTGAATGGTTCTATGAAGACCTACAAGACCTTCTCCAACTAATACCCAAAAAAGATGTCATTTTCATTATAGTGGACTGGGATGCAAAAGTAGGAAGTTAAGAAATACCTGGAGTAACAGGCAAATTTGACCACAGAGTACAGAATGAAGCAGGGCAAAGGCTAATAGAGTTTTGCCAAGAGAACACACTGGTCATAGCAGACACCCTCTTCCAACAACACAATAGAAGACTCTACACATGGACATCACCAGATGCTCAATACCAAAATCAGATTGATTATATTCTTTGCAGACAAAGATGGAGAAGTTCTATACAGTCAGCAAAATCAAGACCAGAAGCTGACTGTGGCACAGACCATGAATTCCTTATTGCCTATTGCTTATTCAGACTTAAATTGAAGAAAGTAGAGGAAAACACTAGACCATTCAGGTATGACCAAAATCAAATCCCTTACAATTATACTGTGGAAGTGACAAATAGATTCAAGGGATTAGATCTAATAGACGGAGTGCCTGAAGAACTATGGATAGAGGTTTGTAACATTGTACAGGAAGCGGGGATCAAGACCATCCCCAAGAAAAAGAAATGCAAAAAGGTAAAATGATTGTCTGAGGAGGCCTTATGAATAGCTGTGAAAAGAAAAGAAGTGAAAGGCGAAGGAGAAAAGGAAAGATGTACCCATTTGAATGCAGAGTTTCAAAGAACAGCAAGGAGAGATAAGAAAGCCTTCCTTGGCGATCAATGGAAAGAAATAGAGGAAAACAATAGAATGGGAAAGTCTAGAGATCTCCTCGAGAAAATTAGAAATACCAAGGGAACATTTTGTGCAAAGATGGGCACAATAAAGGACAGAAATGGTATGGACCTAATAGAAGGAGAAGATATTAAGAAGAGGTGGCAAGAATACACCCAAAAAACTATACATAAAAGATCTTCATGACCTAGATAATCACGATGGTATGATCACGAACCTAGAGCCAGACATCCTGGAATCCGAAGTCAAGTGGGCCTTAGGAAGCATCACTACGAACAAAACTAGTGGAGGTGAAGGAATTCCACTCGAGCTATTTCAAATCTTAAAAGATGATGCTGTGAAAGTGCTGCAGTCAATATGCCAGCAAATTTGGAAAACTCAGCAGTGGCCACAGGACTGGAAAAGGTCAGTTTTCATCCCAACCCCAAAGAAAGGCAATGCCAAAGATCACTCAAAATACCACACAATTGCACTCATCTCACATGCTAGTAAAGTAATGCTCAAAATTCTCCAGGCCAGGCTTCAACAGTCTGGAAGCCGTGAACTTCCACATGTTCAAGCTGAATTTAGAAAAGGCAGAGGAACCAGAGATCAAATTGCCAACATCCACTGGATCATTGAAAAAACAAGAGAGTTCCAGAAAATCATCTACTTCTGCTTTATCAACTATGCCAAAGCCTATGACTGTGTGGACCACCACTAACTGTGGGAAGTTCTTAGAGATGGGAATATCAGACCACCTGACCTCCTGTTGAGAAATCTGCAGGCAGGTCAAGAAGCAACAGTTAGAACTGGACATGGAGCAACAGACTGGTTCCAAATAGGGAAAGGAGTATGTCAAGGCTGTATGTTGTCACCCTGTTTGTTTAACTTATATGCAGAGTACATCATGAGAAATGCTGGGCTGGATGAAGCTCAAGTTGGAATCAAGATTATGGAGAGAAATATCAATAACCTCAGATATGCAGATGACACCATCTTTATGTCAGAAAGTAAAGAAGAACTAAAGAGCCTCTTGATGAAAGTGAAAAAGGAGAGTGGAAAAGTTGGCTTAAAGCTCAACATTCAGAAAACTAAGATCATGGCATCTGGTCCCATCACTTCATGGCAGATAGATGGGGAAACAGTGGAAACAGTGACAGATTTTATAGTTTGGGGCTCCAAAATCACTGCAGATGGTGACTGCAGCCATGAAATTAAAAGACACTTGTTCCTTGGAAGAAAAGTTATGACCAACCTAGACTATATATTAAAAAGCAAAGACATTACTTTGCCAATAAATTTCCTTCTACTCCAGGCTATGGTTTTTCCAGTAGTCATGTTTGGATGTGAGAGTTGAACTATAAAGAAAGCTGAGTGCAGAAGAATTGATGCTTTTGAACTGTGGTGTTGGAGAAGACTCTTGAGAGTCTCTTGGACTGCACAGAGATCCAACCAGTCCATCCTAAGGAAAATCAGTCCTGGATAGTCATTGGAAAGACTGATGTTGAAGCTGAAACTCCAATACTTTGGCCACCTGATGTGAAGAGCTGACTCATTTGAAAAGACCCTGATGCTGGGAAAATTGAAGGCAGGAGGAGAAAGGGACAACAGAGGATGAGATGTTTGGATGGCATCACCGACTCAATGGACATGAGTATGCATAAACTCTGGGAGTTGGTGATGGACAGGCAGGCCTGGTGTTCTGCAGTCCATGGGGTCTCAGAGAGTTCGACATGGCTGAGAGACTGAACTGAACTGAACTGTCATGAACTACAACATTTTAGCACTTCAAGTCTGGATTTATTAACTTCATGAACACTAGTCTTTCATATACTGAACTGGGAAGGAGGCAGTGGAAACAGGTGGTCTATTACTAGATCCATTAAACAAGAGATTTATGCATCACATATCCATCTTGAGGCAATTAGGCTGATCATTTTTTTCTTTTATTGATTAATTGAAAACTCCCAGCAATAAGGCAATTATCATGTCATGTCCTAGTATTTATCTATGATATCAAAGGTAATGGACTTTCCATGCATTAGAAGTAATGTGGAACTCTATTCACTTTTCCCCTAAGAAATTCAGTACTTTCAAGACAATGTCACTCTCTTGAAAGATGTGTAAATATGAGCAGTCTAGTGTATGAATGGCAAATAAGATTGATAAGATAATTTGTTTTAACTGCCAAATAACTTTGTTAATTTTAAACAAACTCTAATTATTATCTGCCTGATTTTGCCATTTAAAAACAGAGTTGCTAACATGGATTTGAACACTTAATATGTACTAGGCTCTGTGTAAAATGTGTTATGGGTATTATTTCACTTAATGATCACAACTCTAATAACTATGATCATTATCTATACTGTGAAAGTGAAAGTGTTAGTCGCTCAGTTGCCTCCAACTCTGCAAATCTATGGACTCTAGCTTTCCAGACTCCACTGTCCATGGAATTCTCCAGGCAAGATACTGGAGTAGGTAGCCATTCTCTTCTCCAGGCAATCTTCCCGACCCAAGGATTGAATCCAGGTCTCCTGTACTGCAGGCAGATTCTTTATAATCTGAGCTATCAGGGAAAGTATCCAAGGTCATATAGTTAGAAAATGGTGGAGCCAGCATTTAATTTCAGATGGCCTAACTGCAAATTCACTACCATGCTATACCATTTGTGATGGCCCAGGTGGTACTGGTGGTAAAGAACCTTCCTGCCAATGCAGGAGACATAATGGACTCAAGAGACGGGAATACCTGGCCACACTACCTTCCTCCTGAGAAACCTGTATGCAGATCAAGAAGCCACAGTTAGAAGTGGACATGGAGCAAAGCACTGGTTCAAAGTTGGGAAAGGAGTATGTCAAGGCTGTATATTGTCACCCTGCTTATTTGACTTATATGCAGAGTACATCAAGTGAAATGTCAGGCTGGATGAAGCACAAGCTGGAATCAAGATTTCATGGAGAAATATCAATAACCACAGATATGCAGATGACACCACCCTAATGGCAGAAAGTGAAGAGGAACTAAAGAGCCTCTTGATAAAGGTGAAAGAGGAGAATGAAAACATTGGCTTAAAACTCAACATTCAAAAAACGAAGATCATGACATCTGGTCCCATTACTTCATGGCAAATACATGGGGAAACAATGGAAACAGTGACAGATTTTATTTTCTTGGGCTCCAAAATTACTGCAGATGGTGACTGCAACCATGAAATTAAAAGATGCTTCCTCCTTAGAAGAAAAGCTATAAGGAACATAGACAGCAGATTAAAAATCAGAGACATCACTTTGCCGACAAAAGTGCAGATAGTTGAAGCTATGGTTTTTCCAGTAGTCATGTGTGGATGTGAGATCTGGACTATAAAAAAGGCTGAGTGCTGAAGAATTAATGCTTTTGAACTGTGGTACTGGAGAAGACTCCTGAGAGTCCCTTGGGCTGCAAGGAGATCAAACCAGTCAACCCTAAAGGAAATAAACCCTGAATATTAGAAGGACTGATGCTGAAACTGAAGCTC
Organism: Dama dama; assembly: GCF_033118175.1. NCBI lineage: Eukaryota > Metazoa > Chordata > Mammalia > Artiodactyla > Cervidae > Dama > Dama dama. Next base: position 59,622,257 of record NC_083714.1, on the reverse strand, counting down.
CAATACCTTGGCTATGTGATGGAAAGAGACAACTCATTGGAAATGCCCGTGATGTTGGGAAAGATTGAGGGCAGGAGAGAAGGGTACAACAGAGGACGAGATGATTGGATGACATCACCAACTCGTTGGACATGAGTTTGAGCAAACTCTGATAGTGAAGGACAGGTAAACAGGCATGCTGAAGTCCATGGGGTTGCCAAGAGTTGGACACAACTGAGCGACTGAACTGAACTGATTGAAATAACAAGGGCAGCGTAGAACTAGCAAGTGAATGAATTAGATGAGTGGTTCTTAACTTTACCTCTACAGTAGAAGTATCTAGCAAACTTCTAAAAAAATCTTGATACCCAGACTATACTCCAGGTCAACTACATCAGAATCTCTGGGAGAGCTGCCAGAGATATGATTTTTAACCATTAAACTAGGTACCTGGTCACAGAGTAACTAGAACTCTTTATTTTTCCCTGTGGGGACACATAACATAGCCCAGAAATTTGGGTGTGATTGAATTTACAGTTATGTAATTACTGGTCTCAGTGCTTAAAGTCAGAGTAATGTACACAGGTAAGCATGTCATGTTACTTCTTTCTAAATAATGTCAAAGGTCCGGATGGTTCTAAATTTGATTGATGCTTGATATCATGTAGAAAAATTATCTTGATGACTAAATAAAAGTCAATTTTTAACCTAATGTGTTGATACATGGAAGTATTAACTAACATAGCTATGCATGCATGCTAAGTCACTTCAGTCATGTCCAACTCTTTGCAGTCCTATGGACTGTAGCCTGCCAGGTTCCTCTGTCCATGGGATTCTCCAGACAAGAATACTGGAGTGGGTTGCCATGCTCTTTTCCAGGGGATCTTCTTGACCCAGGGATCAAACCTGTGTCTCTTACATCTCCTGAATTTTCAAGCAGATTCTTTACCACTAGTGTCACCAATATAACTATGAGATTTAACATTAAGACTCAGACACATTTTATGTCAAGTCACCTCTTTCAAACCAAATAATTCTATATAGCAAAGCTTGATAACACTGCCTACAAGCTTGTCATAGTCACAGGATAAAATTCCAACTCTTGAAATCCTACTTTTGATTTCAATGAAAATTTGATGATGATATACCATGTACCAAATACTTGATCACATATATATATATATATATATATATATATATATATATATAATCTATGTGATGACATTTGGTGGTGAGGAAGACACATACAGCTTCATGACAAGCACCTAAACATCAGATGACTTATTTCTCTTTAATCGTTGTGATGTCTTATAACTGCAGTTAAGTTAAAGAGTAAGTCACTGTCTATTTGCTCTTCCCAGGTCCCATGTTGCTGTCGTTATGTTACCCTCCAAAACTCCATGTGCATTCCTGGCCCATTTAAAGCAGCTGGCAAAACCCAGATTCTCCAAACTTGAATCCCCTTGCTCTGTTAGCAATAGGACTAATACAGGAACTCCCTGGCTAAACATCATGAGATCAGCTGAATGTATTCTAATGGAGGACTCTAAGTAGTTACAGTTTTAGGAAGCACAGCATTATAGCCACATTCCTGATTTGTCAGTTTCCCTTCAATTCCTTTGGATTCACAAAATTCCCTTAGGACTCACTGAGCCTTTTCCCAATTATAGTTCTACATGACTTTGTAACTAAATATTTGTATGTATTGTATTAATTTAGAGAGATAGGTTGGTCATAAACTGTTGCTTTGAAAAGAAAAAAAATATGGTACAATTTTAAGTTAAAAAGAGACAAAATACATAGTCTTGACAGTGTTGTGGTTTAAAGTTGAATAAAGAAGAATTTAAGGCTTTGGGGACAGTTTTTTATGCAGTTGACAGAACTCAAAATTGTATCATTTTTAGAAATAAAATTTGACAGGTGATTCATCTCTAATTAGTACTAATTAAAGTGGCTTGGAAAGCAATTTGTAAAACTATATAAAAACACAGCCAAAAAAGCAATATCTGAAAATCACCTGAGTGTGATAGTCTATCTCAAAATGCAAATGATGACACCAACTCATTGACAAATGAGGTGTAAGCTATATGGGTATAAAGAAAGATTATTCTGGTCAATGTAATGAAACAGTAAATGGAATGATCCATTCCAGATACTTAATTCTTGCAGTACTAATGGGTCATCAATTAAAACCTTTACAACTGAAGGAGTTCTTATCAGGGAGAGCAGTCATTACATAGCATATAATAAAAGGAAACTAGTCAACTAGATCAGCTCCCAAAACCGCTGCAAATAACTGAATAAAGATACTTGGTACCTTCCATTTAATATTTTTAGACAATTCATAACTGATCAACTGCTGAATATCTTCCAAAAAGTATGCATTTTAGAAGAACAAAATAGAATTCAGTTTTCTTTATTGTTCAGTTGCTAAGCAGTGTCTGACTCTTTGCAACCCCATGGACTATAGCACACTAGGCTCCTCTCCTCCAGTATTTCCCAGAGTTTGCTCAAATTCACGTCCATTGAGTCTGTGATGCTATCTAACTATCTCATCGTCCTCTACTGCTGCCTTCTCTTTTGCCTTCCATCTTTCTCAGTATCAGTCTTTTCCAATGAGTCATCTATTCATATCAGGTAGCAAGTATTGGGACTTCAGCTTCAGCATCGGTCCTTCCATTGAACATTCAGGGTTGATTTCCTTTAGGATTGACTGCTTTTATCTCCTTGCTGTCCAAAGGACTCTCAAGAGTCTTAATCAAGAGGGAGGTGGGAGGGGGGATCGGGATTGGGAATACATGTAAATCCATGGCTGATTCATATCAATGTATGACAAAACCCACTGGAAAAAAAAATAATAATAATAAAAATTAAAAAAAAAAAAAAAGAGTCTTAATCAGTACCACAATTCAAAAGCATCAATACTTTGGCACTCAGCATGGTACTGTGCCATACATGAACACTGGAAAAACTATAGCTTTGACTATATAGACCTTTGTCAGAAAAGTGATGTCTCTGCTTTTTAACCTGCTAATTTTGTCATAACTTTCCTTCCAAGGAGCAAAATTTTTGGCTGCAATCACTGTCTGCAGTGATTTTGGAGCCCAAGAAAAGAAAATCTGTCACTGTTTCCACTTTTTCCCCATCTATTTGCCATGAACTGATGGGACTAGATGCTGTGATCTTAGTTTTTTTAATGCCGAGTTTCAAGCCAGTGTTTTCGCTCTCGTCTTTCACCCTCATCAAGAGGCTCTTTAGTTCCTCTTCACTTTCTGCCATTTATGAGGTTTTTGATATTTTTCCCAGCAATCTTGATTCCAGTTTGTGATTCATCCAGCCTAGAATGTGCTAAAGTGAAAACCAGGATTCTGTAGCTAGATAGATGGTGAAAAAGTCTGATTTAAACAAAGTAAAACAGCTTTAATTTTAATTAATGCCAGACTTCTCTGGGGCTTTAATATACATTGTGAATTGAAAACCAAGCTGTCTACTTTCACACTCAGTCTGAACACTGAGAATCAAAACCACACTTTACTGTCTCTATTATAATGACTTTGCTATTTCATTGTCTTTATTATTATTTCTTCACTCTTCTGGGACTAGCCTATCCATGTGGTTTATTTATTACAGGCAATTTCTGAAAGACTCACTAACTCTTCATTGGAAAGCATCCAACAGACAGTTTGATCCCTAAGATTCTTTGAATCCTACCTTCAAAACCCTTATTCTTTCCATCAGTCTTGGACTGATCATGCTACATAAGTCAATCCTAGTCAATTTTCCACATTTAAATACCTACCATAGACCAATTTTCCAGTTCTTAATGGGTTATGTCCTTACCTTCCCCATTCTGAAACATAGCCTAAGTTCTGTAAAGGTATTTAAGAAATAAACACAATTTTGTCTTATCCACAAGTGTGTTAGTAATATTCGGAGAGACTTCATGACAGAATATTCAAGAGGATAGTATTGTACAGACTGCTTTCTAAGTTTGTTTGACTCTCCCCAACATATGCATGCATAGACATGTATATGAACATGTGTGCATGCACACATGTGTCTGTGTATGCATGTAACCCTTTGCACATTCATACATTTGAGAAAGGCTGATACAGTGAAAAGGAAATTATCATCAGGAAATCTGTGTTCCTGCTTTTAACTACTTGTTGTTTGGGAGTAAATGCCCTCCTTTATCTGGGCCTTAACTGTCCTCAGTTGTAAATGACATGATATGGCTAAATTATCTCTCAAGATGTGGTGGATTATTAATCTCTTTGTTCTACCAGGACACTTATGGTGAAAGAAATGCAGATGTCTGAGTTGTGGCATAAGGCAGGTTGTGGATTATAAATAATTACTGTCATAGTAGCCTTTCTTTCTCATTCAATAATTAATATAATATCACTTATATATGGAATCTAGGAAAAAGATTCAGATGAAGCTATATGCAAAGCAGAAATAGAGACACAGATGGAGAAAACAAACACATGGACACCAAGGGAGGAAGGGGGGTGGGGTGATTTGGGAGATTGGGATTGACATATGTACACTGTTATATATAAAATAGATAACTAATGAGAATGTATTGTATAGCCCAGGAAACTCTACCAATGTTCTGTGGTGACCTAAATGGGAAGGAAATTTATCCTTCCCATTTAGGTGTGTGTGTGTGTGTGTGTGTGTGTATATATATATGTATGTATATATATATATATATCCCTTCTTTCATATATGTATTTATATAGCTGATCCACTTTGCTGTACAGCAGAAACTAACACAACATTGTAAAGCAACTATACTCTAATAAAAATTAATTTAAAAAAGAATGTATGTAAAGAGTCAAGTACAATAATATTCAATTCATGTTTTGATTAATGTTTCTTTTGTGTATTAAAAAGAATCAAGATAGAAATGTAAACCAGTGAATGATATTATTATAGGGTTATACTTAGATCTGTTCACAATTTTTACTACCTAGCAAGTACTTGAAATATGTCACTAGTAAATGGTAACCTGGAGGCTAAAAATAAAGTCAAATTCATACAATACCTGGTGAAAGTGAAAGTGTTAGTCGCTCTGTCATGTTCAACTCTTTGCGACCCCATGAATTATAGCCTCTGTCCATGAAATTCTCCAGGCAAGAATACTGGAGTGGGTAGCCATTCCCTTCTCCAGGTGATCTCCGTGATCCAGGGATGGAGTCCAGATTTCCTGCACTGCAAGCAGATTCTTTACCATCTGAGCCACCAGGAAAACCCACAACATCTGGTACTGAGCTCAATCCCAGCAGATGCAAAGTAAATCGTGACAACTGTTAACTTGAAGTCTGGAAATGCATTGCCCCTAATATTTTTCTGGACTGGTGATGGAAGCCCTTCTCATTTGCAGTGCACTTTAAAATGATGCTAATTATATCACCTTACATTTGTATAGGTATAAATATAAGGTGAAATTATTCACATTATATTTGTGTGTATATGTATATATATATATGTGTGTGTGTGTGTGTGTATATATATATATATGCCTGCAATGGAGGAGACTCCAGTTTGATTCCTGGGTCAGGAAGATCCACTGGAGATGGGATAGGCTACCCACTACAGCATTCCTGGGCTTCCCTGGTGGCTCAGCTGGTAAAGAATCCACCTGCAATGCAGGAGACCTGGGTTTGATCCTGGGTTGGGAAGATGCCCTGGAGAAGGGAAAGAATACTGTCCACTCCAGTATTCTGGCCTGGAGAATTCCATGGACTATATAGTCCATGGGGTGCAAGGTCGGACATGACTGAGCGACTTTCACTTTCATATTTGTGTAGAACTTTACATTTTGCTGGTCTCTTTTGCTTACATTCTTACGGAAAAGTTGCATCATCTGTGACAATATGGATGGACCTAGAGTACATTATGCTAAGCAAGATCAGACAAATTCTAATTCTTTATCTTTCCTCCTCCCCTCAAAATTTCTCCATGTTATCACCCTTTACCCACCAAAATCCTATTAAATTCAATGGTCTATTCATTTGTTCTTTCATCATCCTTTCATTCATTCAACAGATATTCATTGTTCATTCCTTTCTTGTTTTTTATACCTTATTCAATGCTGTTAAGCATCTCTTTCACCTTTTCTCTCTCATTTCTTTGGTATTAATCTGTCCCCTTCTCTTTTCCCCTCAGGTCCCTAAAATGTAGTTCCCTAAATTCTGACCTTGACATTTTTTTATTATCTCTTTGTACTTTGCCCCTTGGCAATTTCATTTTACTTTAAGACATCAATTATATCTGTATGGATGACATGCAAATCTCACTTTCTAGTATGAGAGAAGTACAGATAAAATGCTATAAAAGCCTGAATAACAAGGAACTTACTTTCAGATTTTAGTTTGTTTTTTTTAAGGGATGATAAAGTGGGATTCAGAAATTTCCCGATGGGTAGGTAGGTTTTTCAGTGTGGCCTTAAAGTCTGTAGTAAAGTGTGAATGGGCTTCCCTGGTGGCTCAGATGGTAAAGAATCTGCCTGCAATGTGGGAGACCTGGGTTCAATCCCTGGCTGGGGAAGATCCCCCAGAGAAGAGAATGGCTACCATATGTGAACCGTGAGCTTCCAGATGTTCAAGCTGGTTTTAGAAAAGGCAGAGGAACCAGAGATCAAATTGCCAACATCCGCTGGATCATCGAAAAAGCAAGAGAGTTCTAGATAAAACATCTCTTTCTGCTTTATTGATTATGCCAAAGCCTTTAACTGTGTGGATCACAATAAACTGTGGAAAATTCTGAAAGAGATGGGAATACCAGACCAGCTGACCTACCTCTTGAGGAATCTGTATGCAGGTCAGGAAGCAACAGTTAGAACTGGACATGGAACAACAGACTGGTTCCAAATAGGAAAAGGAGTATGTCAAGGCTGTATATTGTCACCCTACTTAGTTAACTTATATACAGAGTACATCATGAGAAACGCTGGGCTGGAAGAAGCACAAGCTGGAATCAAGATTGCCAGGAGAAATATCAATAACCTTGGATATGCAGATGACAACACCCTTATGGCAGAAAGTGAAGAGGAACTAAAGAGCCTCTTGATGAAAGTGAAAGAGGAGAGTGAAAAAGCTGGCTTAAAACTCAACATTCAGAAAACTAAGATCATAGCATCCGGTCCCATCATTTCATGGGAAATAGATGGGGAAACAGTGGAAACTGTGATTAACTTTATTTTTTGGCGGCTCCAAAATCACTGCAGATGGTGATTGCAGCCATGAAATCAAAAGACACTTACTCTTTGGAAGGAAAGTTATGACCAAACTAGACAGCATATCAAAAAGCAGAGACATTACTTTGTCCACAAAGGTCCATCTAGTCAAGGCTGTGGTTTTTCCAGTGGTCATGTGTGGATGTGAGAGTTGGACTATAAAGAAAGCTGAGTGCAGAAGAATTGATGCTTTCAAACTGTGGTGTTGAAGAAGACTCTTGAGAGTCCTTTGGACTGCAAGGTGATCCAACCAGTCCATCCTAAAGGAGATCAGTCCTGGGTGTTCATTGGAAGGATTGATGTTGAAGCTGAAACTCCAATAGTATTTTTTTTTCTGATTTGATATCACTTTATTTTTTTCCTTTATTTTTATTAGTTGGAGGCTAATTACTTTACAATATTGTAGTGGTTTTTGCCATACACTGACATGAATCAGCCATGGATTTACATGTGTTCCCCATCCTGAACCCCGCCTTCCACCTCCCTCCCCATCCCATCCCTCTGGGTCATCCCAGTGCACCAGCCCTGAGCACTTGTCTCATGCATCCAACCTGGACTGGCGATCTGTGAAACTCCAACACTTTGTCCACCTGATGTGAAGAGCTGACTCATTCGAAAAGACCCTGATGCTGGGAAAGATTGAAGGCAGGAGGAGAAGGGGACAACGGAGAATGAGATGGTTGGATGGCATCACTGACTCTATGGACATGGGTTTGGGTGGACTCTGGGAGTTGGTAATGGACAGGGAGGCCTGGCGTGCTGTGGTTCATGGGGTCGCAAAGAGTCGGACACAACTGAGTGACTGAACTGAACTGAACTGATGCTGGGAAAGATTGAAGGCGGGAGGAGAAGGGGACGACAGAGGATGAGATGGTTGGATGGCATCACCGACTCAATGAATATGAGTTTGGGTAAACTCCAGGAGTTGGTGATGGACATAGAGGCCTGGCATGTTGCAGTTCATGGGGTCACAAAGAGTCAGACACGACTGAGTGACTGAACTGAACTGAACCCACTCTAGTATTCTTGCTTGTAGAATCCCATGGACAGAGGAGCCTGGCAAGCTACACTCCATGAGGTTGCAAGGAGTCAGACACAACTGAGTGACTAACATACACACACACATGAAGTGTGAATAAGCAGAAATGGTAGGAAAAACTTTTCAATAGGGAAAATAGGGAAAGCAAGGTGGATAAAAACAAAACACTGGTGGAAAATGATAGAGCAGGTGTGGGGAACAGCAAGCATTTCAGGTTGCATTATAAAATGATTGAATGCAGTAGTGAGAATTAATGTTTGCTGAGATGTGGTGCGGGACAGGAGAATTGATAGCTGTGGAATTTTGACTATATTTGAACTTACATTAGTAGCAGAATTACCAGGTTGAAACATCCGGTAGGGAGCTGCATAAGTGAAACTGGAATTAGGAAGAAAATTCACTACTATATTTACAGTATTATACCTGGTTGATTTTTATAGTTTCTTGAGAGAATAATCTGTGGACATTTCATATTGATTACCTACTCCATTATCAGCATTTAGTGTTGGTATCTTAGAGTTAACAAGTAAATGATGCCTACTTAATTACTGGCAATACTGAATTTAAAAATACTACTAATTTTATGACCATACACAACATATTTCTTGTGTCTAGTGGAAAGGACTCTAGTCTGAAAATCCGGAACCCAATTTCAACTGTTCTATTAATACCATCCTAATTAGTTTCACTGTACCTACTCTATACCTAGAGTTCTGTTCAACCCTCCAGTTGGTTAAGCTGCCCCTCTTCTGAAATATTTTAGGAGTGTGTGCACATCTCTATCACACCACTAGTCATTGTGCACTTGGGCTGTGGGATCCTTCTAGAAAAGGACTACATATTCTACTTCAGTATTACCAGGCATGTGCCTAGGACACAGTAGACACTAAAAATAGCATCCAGTGAATGCAAGACTGATTGTTGTTCCAAACTCATTTTTAAATATCACTACTCATTTTTGCATTTATTGTTTCCTAAGTGCATGATACTCTAATCAGTATAATGTGGTATCAAATGGATTCTGTCCTGAAATAGTTTTTCATCTACTAGGGGAGATGTGACCTCGTGTGTGTGTGTGTGTGTGTGTGTGTGTGTGTGTGTGTGTGTACACACTAAAAAGGTCAACCAAACAATTTCCAAATAGATGTTCTTACTCTCCCATAAAATTCTTTCATTGTAGCCAGGTTTTTGATACCCTGGATACCCAACACCTGGATGATTCCTGACCTCCTCCAGATGTCATGCCATCTTGTAATTATAGGCTAAGTTACCCCTGTGTTCTGGACTTCCTTGGTGGCTCAGATGGTAAAGCATCTGTCTGCAATGTGGGAGATCTGGGTTAAATCCCTGGGTTGTGAAGATCTCCTGGAGAAGGAAATGGCAGCCCACTCCAGTACTCTTGCCTGGAAAATCCCATGGATGGAGGAGCCTGGTAGGCTACAGTCCATGGGGTTGCAAAAAATCGGACTCGACTGAGTGACTTCACTTTCACTTTCCCCTGTGTTCTGGGGCTGCTGTCAAAGTCAACTCTGAGTAACCTGCTATGACTTTTGAAAACAGTGCAGTAAGTTCAGATTGATGGATTAAATGAAAAATCTCTGCCCAGTGCAAGAGGAATAAAGTTCTGCCCTGCCAAATCACTGCTATAAGAGTTATTTGCTGTCTAAATAAACAATATGCACTTGATGAGAACATGGTCTAGCTTGGGAAAACCATTGCTACCAGCTGTCCACAGGCCCTGAATCGCATATTCAAAAAAATGTTTGAATATGTGATAATATTTATTCATATATATTCCTGACTCCTTCCTCTGACTTGTGGGCTTTAAACTCCTCTCAGAAACACATTTTATACACCTTACAAATTTCTAAATCCTACTGCCAACCCAGAAAATTCTCTAGGAATAGATTCTCTGTGAATCTAAGAACAGCTCAGAAACTTCTCTTGTCATATATATTAAAACAAGTCACACAGATAAGGGTTCTTATAAGTTTAGACGACATTTTCCCATATACTTTTATCAGGTAAGCTAGATCCATTTCCCTGATGCCAAGTCACAAAGCAGATGTTGATTAGATCCTAGCTGTTCCACCTTCCACTCCTCCTGCTCACAGGTTTCTGGTTTTCTCTTCTACCACACCCATAACAGTAATCTCTGCCCACTCAACACAGTTTTATGTAGTAACTTGAGCAAGTCTTTTCTTCTCTCTCCCCTGTTTTAAATCCAAGGACAGCTCAGATCCTTGGAACTCATTGAAGATTCCCTTGATCTCTCAAGCCCGCAGTGAACTCCCCAAACACTTATCAGCTATTGCATTCCAGTCATGCTCCATCCTGCTAATCCTTGACCTGTCAGTTGATTAAAATTTTAAGACCTAAATGTCCAAGTCAGACAATATTTTAATATCCTCTCTGATCTTCCTTCTCAGTGGTAAAGCAGTCAAATGAGCATACAAGAAGATGCTAGAGTAGTCAAATGATAAACAGAGCTCTCTAACCTGGGTTCCAGAACACTATGAACTTCCTGATATTACATGCACAATTTTCAGTTAATGAATTACTTTCTGCAAAGTTTGTACAGTTGTCATTAGCTTCTCAGAAAGGTCTGTGGCTGAAAAATAGTTAAGAACTATAGGGGGTTTTGTCTTGTGGCCTTATCAGAAAAGTCTTGGCCTGTGGTTCTGTCTTCAGCTGGAAGGAGGTTGTGATCAGTAAACATACTTCCTCTCTGATTTCTCAGGGACTGTAAAGGAGGAAATGGCTATAAGTCTATCAATGACCCTAAAGAAAAGAACTTTGTACTCAGAGCCTAGAAGTAGCATTAATATCATTAGTATTTATTTTTTCCTGGGATGTTCATAATGCTGGACAATTTACAAAGTTATTCTTGTGTACTACCTCCATTCCTATCCTAACTCTGTCATTTCTCCCACCTCCGCTTCTCCTCAGTCTTGATTTGACTGATTTGCCCTAGCAGGATCTGCCCTGGAGGCTGACAAAGATTAATGTTTTAAACAAATTAAAGAAAGCAGAACTTTTGTTTACAGTGGCTTACTGCTTGCTTACTGTTGCTTACTGTTCACATATTGTGGCTGGTCTTTAAGGAACTTGGTTAGATAGAACTGCATAGCAAAACTTCTTTCCATTAAGTCTTCCCTACTATTCCACTGCACAATAGTAGTCTCTCCTTAAAATGGGTCTTTTCTTGCCCACCTTTGATTCTTGGTATACTTTTCATATATATCTGGGGAATTTCTGCCCATATTTCTTAGTTGCACTTAGTATTTTGGGTTATAACACAATGTCTTTTTCTAACAATATTCTTTATTTTTGGACTTTTGTAGTATCTATTTCAAAGTCTTACTACATTTATAGTTTTTTTCCCTTTATTGTGCTCTGGCAGGCAGGCATCTTTCTTTTCACTGGCAAATATATAAGCCAACACAGAGAAGGTTCTGAGAAGTTGCTTAAGCAGAGTTGGAAACTCTCTCTGGTTGCCCCACCTGCCTCCAGATTATACTGGATCATATCACTTCCCCTGAATAGGAAATATTAAGCACAGGGGTTCCAATGGATATTGCTTATAAGTGACAGACTGGGATAGGCAACTTTTTAAGGTGTTGTCTGCTGAGGGAACCTTTGGTTATTTGGTCAAAGCCTGAAAGTTGAAAATTCACCAGTTATCAAATTCTTCTTAGGAAATACCCACTGAGTGTAGATTGATATTTGTTAAACATCAATTGTTTTTGACTCATTACTTTTCTGACAACCCATAGACTTGCATTGAGTGAACACTAGCCCTCCCTATTCTAGTGTCATTTTATTTTATATGATTTGATAGAGAATCTAAACCAGATTTGATGGACTCAGTTTAAACTTTTAAACATTTCCAGTTTCAATCTAGGGTACAGCTAGATTTTAAAAGTTTATACACATGCTTGCAAGCTGTTCTGTTGCCCCTTACCCACTTAATTCCATAATTATCTGTTACTAGCAACAGGAAAGTCAGATATCTTTGCTTCCTTTTTTCTTAATTTTCATGAACTTTTGAAAGAATACCTGACACACACCATAAACATAAGCAATGACAGAATTGTTATGAAGCCTAATGCTTCAATAAAATTTTGAGGGAAAATAACTAGGAAAGGGCTAGATTTGTGCTTCTGGCAAGAAGTAGACTTACAGGTAATAATCTCACCTTGCATGTCAACTGACCCAAACCCTAAAGGTAAATCATGTCATCTGGTCCTGAACAAATTAGTGGCAGTTTAGGAACTATTCATAAAACAATCTAGGAAAAAAGAGATGCTAGATTCAGAGGACCACAATTCCCAGTCAAGAATAACACTCAGTTTTGTGTAGGCCTTCCTCTAAGGGCAATTATCTAAGAAAATCCACTTTTCACAATTGATAGAATTTCGTAGATATTTTAAGAAGTTAAAAGATTTATTAATAGCACTCTTGTTTGTTTTTGTTTTTGTGCCCACATGTTTTCAGAAAAGCTTTACAAACCAAATAGGGTTGGCAAAAAAGACTTTAAAATTCAGTGATTGTTTCTTCTGACAATATGTTGGTATAAAGAGAAAAATCTCTCTAACTGAATTTTTAAAAATATGACTTTTTAGTGGATACTATGTGACTCTAGTTTGAAAAAAAGACTATTACTTGAATTTTCTGAAACTTGTCATCTCATGGATTTATTTTTTTTCAGTAAACTTGGTTTATTATATATATAACCACATGCCATTTTATTTTTACACAATTTAAGACTTTCTACATAAGTAAATTCATAAGTCAGAAAAATAAAAATGTTGTTAGAAAATGCATTCTATTTTTTGGTTCAGAAAATACAATTATTAACACTTCTTTGGGTTTATTGAAAGGGAGAAAAGCTATAGATTAAGTACAACTTTGCCTTCCATGTTGCCAAAGCATGCAGATAAAGGCATCTTATCTGTAGGAAAACACCAGAAAAGTATTATCTTGTGGACTCAGAGAGACAGCTCTGTTGTAATGGAAGCTACCACAAAAGTCTAGAGCTACTTCTTACCACTGACCTAAAGTCAATAAGAAACCATGATGAGAGTCAACCAAGAGGGCAAAGAAAAGTCCAGGACCAGATGTCTTCACTGGTGAAGTCTACAAAGCATTTAAAGAAAATTAATATCAATCCTTCTGAAATTCTTCCAGAAAACAGAAAAGGAGGGAACAATTCAAAACTCATTTTATGAAGCCAGCATTACCCTAATAGCAAAGCCAGAGGAGGACACAAGAAAATAAAATATATAGGTCAATATCCCTGATGAATATAAATGCAAACTGAATTCAACAATACATTAAAAGGATCATATATCACAATTAAGTAGGATTTATTCCAGGGGTGCCAGGGTGGTTTAACAGCTACAAATCAATAATGATCATATACCACATTAATAAAATAAAGAGTAAAAATCATATGATTACCTCAATAGATACAGAAAAAGCATTTGACAAAATTCAAGATCCATTTATGATTAAAAAACTCTCTAAAAAGTGGGCATAGAGGGAACATGCCTCAACATAATTAAGGCCATATATGACAAACCCACAGCTAACATCATGCTCAATGGTGAAAAATTAAAGCTTTTTCTCTAAGGCCAAGAATAAGACAAGGATGCCCACTCTTACCACTTTTATTCAACATACAATTGGAAGTCTTAACCAGAGAAATTAGGCAAAAATAATAAAAATATTGATAAACAAATAGCACCCAAATCAGAAAGGAGGAACCAAAATTGTCACTATTTGCAAACATGCTATTATACATAGAAGATCCTAAAGATTCCACCAAAAAAAAAAAAAACAAAAAAAACACAAACTAATAAACAAATTTAGCAAAGGTGCAGGGTTAAAAATCAACATACAAAAATTAGCTGCCCTTCTATACACTAACAATGAATGACCAGAAGAAAACAATTGATTTACAATAGTATAAAAAAAAAGAAAAAACTACTTAGAAACAATATAAACCAAGGAAGTGGAGGATCTATACACTGAAAACTTTGATGAAAAATATTAAACAAGACACAAATAAGTGAAAAGACAGCCTCTATTTGTGGACTGGAAGAATTAATATTATTAAAATGCCTGTATCACCCAAAATGATTTATAGATTCAATGCAATCCCTATCAAATTTCCTATGGCATTTTAAGAAATAGGATAAATAATCCTAAAATTTGTATGGAACTAAAAATAGTCAAAACAATTTTGAGAAAGAAGAACAAAGCTAGAGGGATCACAATTCTTTATTTTGCACTACATTACAAAGCTATAGTAATCAAAACAGTATGGTATTAGCATAAAATAGGCACATAGATCAATGCAACAATATAGAGAAACCCAGAAATAAATCTATGCTTCAGTTCAGTTCAGTTCAGTCACTCAGTCGTGTCCGACTCTTTGCGACCCCATGAACTGCTTCACACCAGGCCTCCCTGTCCTTCATCAACTCCTGGAGTTCACCCAAACCCATGTCCATAGAGTCAGTGATGCCATCCAACCATCTCATCCTCTGTCGTCCCCTTCTCTTCCTGCCCTCAATCTTTCCCAGCATCAGGGTCTTTTCCAATGAGTCAGCTCTTCACATCAGGTGGCCAAAGTATTGGAGTTTCAGCTTCAACATCAGTACCTCCAATGAACACCCAGGACTGATCTCCTTTAGGATGGACTGGTTGGATCTCTTTGCAGGCCAAGGGACTCTCAAGAGTCTTCTCCAACACCACAGTTCAAAAGCATCAATTCTTCAGTGCTCAGCTTTCTTTACAGTCCAACTGAAAAAACCATAGCCTTGACTAGACGGATCTTTGTTGCCAAAGTAATGTCTCTGCTTTTTAATATGCTGTCTAGGTTGGTCATAGCTTTCCTTCCAAGGAGTAAGCGTCTTTTGATTTCATGGCTGCAATCACCATCTGTAGTGATTTTGGAGCCCCACAAAATAAAGTCAGCCACTGTTTCTCCATCTATTTTCCATGAAGTGATGGGACCAGATGCCATAATCATAGTTTTCTGAATGTTGAGCTTTAAGCCAACTTTTTCACTCTCCTCTTTCACTTTCATCAAGAGGCTCTTAAGTTCCTGTTCACTTTCTGCAATAAGGGTGTTGTCATCTGCATATGTGAGGTTATTGATATTTCTCCTGGCAATCTTGATTCCAGCTTGTGCTTCTTCCAGCCCAGCGTTTCTCATGATGTACTTTGTATATAAGTTAAATAAGCAGGGTGACAATATACAGCCTTGACGTACTCCTTTTCCTATTTGGAACCAGTCTGTTGTTCCATGTCCAGTTCTAACTGTTGCTTCCTGAACTGCATACAGATTTCTCAAGAGGCAGGTTAGGTGGTCTGGTATTCCCATCTCTTTCAGAATTTTCCACAGTTTATTGTGATCCACACAGTCAAAGGCTTTGGCATAGTCAATAAAGCAGAAATAAATGTTTTTTTGGAACTCTCTTTCTTTTTCATCCATGGAATTTTCCAGCAATAGTAGTGGAATGGGTTGCCATTTCCTTCTCCAGGGGATGGTCCCAACCCAGGGATCAAACCAGGATCTCCTGCATTGCCGGCAGACACTTTGCCATCTGAGCCACCAATGATTAGCAGATCTATGCCTATATGCTCAATTGATTTTCAACAAAAGATCCAAGACTATCCAATGAGGAAAGAATAGTCCCTTCCATAAATAGTGCTAGATAATCTGTAGAGCTCTATGCAAAAGAATGAAACTGGATCCTTATCTTATACCATATAAAAAAGTCAACTCAAAATTGATTAAGGACTTGAATGTTAGACCTGAAGTCATAAAATTAGAAGAAAACAAGTGGTAAGCTTCTTAACTCTGGCCTTCACAAAAGAAAGAGCAACTAAAGCAAAGATAATCATGTGGGACTACATCAAATTAAAAGGCTTCTGCATAGGAAAGGAAACTATCAACAAAATGAAAAGGCAAGAATTCATTTGAATCAATTCTAATGAGATGGATGAAACTGGAGCCCATTATACAGAGTCAGTAAGCCAGAAAGATAAACACCAATATAGTATACTAACACATATATATGGAATTTAGAAAGATGGTAACAATAACCCTATATGCAAAACAGAAAAAGAGACACAGATGTACAGAACAGACTTTTGGACTCTGTGGGAGAAGGCGAGGGTGGGATGTTTCGAGAGAACAGCATCGAAACATGTATATTATCTAGGGTGAAACAGATCATCAGCCCAGGTTGGATGCATGAGACAAGTGCTCGGGCCTGGTGCACTGGGAAGACCCACAGGGATCGGCTGGAGAGGGAGGTGGGAGGGGGGAACAGGATGGGGAACACATGTAAATCCATGGCTGATTCATGTCAATGTATGACAAAAACCACTACAATATTGTAAAGTAATTAGCCCCCAACTAATAAAAATAAATGGAAAAAAAAAAGAAAATACTTGCAAATAATACATCTGATGAGAGGTTAATATCCAAAATATTCAAGAAACAATTCATACAATTCAATACCAGAAATAGCAAATAACCCAATTAAAAATGGGCAAAGGATCAGAATATACAGTTTTCTAAAGAAAATATACAAATGGCCATCAGGTACATGAAAAAGTGCTCAACAAATGCAAAATCACATAGAAATACCTCCTCACATCCCCTTAGGATTTATATTATCAAAAAGACAAAAGATAATAAATGGTGGCAAGAATATGAACAAAAGCAAACCCTTATGCACTATTGGCAGGAATGTAAACTGGTATGAAAAACACTATGAAAAACAGTATGGATGCTCTTTAAGAAATTAAATAGAGAACTACTACAGGATCCAACAGTTCTAATTCTGGGTATATATCCAAAGGAAATGAAATCATTATCTTAGACAGACATACTTTCATGTTCATAGCAGCATCACTCACGTTAGCCAAGGTATAGAAACAACCTGTTTGTAGACAGATGAATGGATAAAGAAAATATAATCAATATAATGTGTATAGACACATATGAATATTATTCAGCTTTTAAAAGGGATATTCTGTCATTTGTGACTGTGTAGTTGAATCTGGGATATATTATGCTAAAGTAAAACAAGCCAAACAGAGAAAGACAAATCCTACATGTTATCACTTATATGTGGAACCTAAAAAAGTTGAAGTCACAGAAACAGAGAAGAAAAGTATGGTGGCTGGAGTAGAAGAAATAAGGAGATTTTGGTGAAAAAGTAAAAACCTTCAGATGTAAAAAGTAATATAAAGACTGAGGATATAATGTATAATTAAAATTTGCTAAGAGAGTAGAACTTAAATGTTTTAACAAAAAAAGGTAAATATGTGAGGTGATAGGTATATTAATTTACTGATGAGGAGAATTCTCTTTCAATGTATATGCATATCAAATTATCACATTTTATACTTTAAATATCTTATGATTGTATCTATCAATTATACCTCAATAATTTTGTTTAATATCACATGCAAAAAAAAAAAAAAAAAAACAGGAAAGAAAAGAAACCACAGAGAAGAGTTGAAAGTCCCTTGAACAGCTACAATATCTACCTAGAGAGCTGTTTGATTGGAACAAATTTAATTATCCATGAAAACAAAAGCTGCTTGTGACAATTTTCCCCTAAGAAATGCTATATGGTTGCACTGAAATTAGGAAGCCAATCTTTTAAAGTTTAGAATTAAAATCTTCAAGTATTTGCATTACATATATTATTTTAAACTTGGTTTCAATCAAATTTCCTGTTCCTCTGTTAGCTGTTACTGAAGGAGCCAATCACCTGAAAAAGGAACTTGTATACATGTGGTATACAGTATATTATTGTATATAAATAGACAAGAGTTCAACTTTAAGAAACAAAATATATTCTTTGTAAAGCATTCAGTATTAACAGTCTCACCCATTTGGATGTTTATTTCAAGATTATTGATACAGAGAAGAGATAGCCTTTTGCTAAATACTGTACTAAGCAGAAGATGCTAAGATAATTCTCAAAGGTAAAGTTGAAACATTTTTTTTTCTTGTTAGTTCACCTGGTTACTAATGAGGCAAGTTCATGTATCAAGTTGTTATAAAGGCCAATCAACTTCTCTCTAGTTCATCTCCACAATCATTGTCTCAGTTTGTAATTTTGATTTTGACCAATGAAATACTGGCTATTTATTTTGTAAGGAATGTTTGTGGTTAAGTGGGTAGACAGTTCAGGGAAAATTCTTCCTTGTGGCCAGAAAAACAACTCAAAACATACACCCTAGTGAGGTTAGGTACATAGAGCTTGTTTTGTGCAAACAGGAGAGCACAAAATAGCCTCTTCAGAAGAATTTTTCTAGAAAATTTCTTTCACCTTTCAAGAAGCAGGGCTGAAAAGTACTTGCTACAGAAATGAAATGAGTAAAAAGAGACATCATTCACACTCATGATATGATATCTTTGTCGACCTGGAGCTACAAAGCTAGTGCACTGGAAAATAGTTATCTCAAAATGCCCAATGATCTTTTCTAAAATCCTTAGGAGCTAGTTAAACAGAACCAGTGAAAAATATGAAAATGCTTATAAGGAAATGATCTCTATGATTGGCATGCCTTATAAAGCTCAATCAGATCTTGATTTGCATCTATTCTCTATGTACATATGAGTGGTCAACTTCAGTACTGTATCTTGCCAGTGTGATTGAGGGAATAGCATTATTTACTTATTGAAGTATAGTTGATTTACAATATTGTGTTAGCTTCAGGTAGACAGCAAAGTGATTCAGAAACTTCATTCTTTATGTCCTATCAAAGGTAGTCTACAAAGTGTCCACTCTATATGGTGTTGGTGCCTTCTATATGGTGTTGGTAACAGTGCAGTCTACGGTAAGGTGTATTTGCTATCTACTGTTGCTGTAACAAGTTATCATAAACTTGATGGCATTAAATCACAAAAATTATTATCTTTTTAGCTTCACTGAAGTATGACATACAAAAATTGTTCATATTTAATGTATACATCCTATTGAGTTTGGGCATATGCACACACTCTTGGTACTATCACCATAAAAGATACTAAACATATCTACCACCTCCAAAAATTTCCTATGCTCTTTTGTATTTTGTTTGTTGTGGTAAGAATAATTAACATAAGACCTCTCCTCTTAACATATTTTAGGATTAATAGTACTGTGTTGTTAACTACAGGCACTTTGTTATATAGTGAGCTAATTTCTAGAATTTATTCATGTCACATAACAGAAATTTTATACCCATTGAGCAACAATTCCCTAATTTCTCCTTTCCTCATCCCCTGGCAAGCAACCACTATTTTATTCTCCGCTTCTATGAGTTTGACTGGTTTAGATATCAAACATAAGTAAATCTGTGTACACTTTTTCATTATATGATTGGCTTACTTAGCATAAAGTCTTCTAAATTCATCCATGTTGTTGCAAATGGCAGGGTTTTCTTTCTTAATAATGAATAATATTCTATTGTATGTATTTTCACATTTTTAAATCTATTTATCTGTCAGTGGACATTTGGGTTGTTTACATATCTTGGGCTTCATGCAATGAGCATGGGGGTGTAGCTATCTGAGATCATGATTATAATTATTTTGAATATACACTCAGAAGTAGGATTACTGGACCATATGGTAGTTGTATTATTTACTTTCTGAGGAACATCCATATTGTTGACCATAGTGGTCATACCAGTCTACATTCCTACTGACAGTGTACAAGAGTCCAAAATTTCCACAGTCTTACCAATACTTGCTGTTATCTTTTGAGTTTTTAAAAATACAATAGCCATTCCAACATGTCTGAGATGATATCCCATTGTAGTTTTGATCTGCATTTCCCTAATAGTGAAGTTGAACATGTTTTCATATACTGGTGGCCATTTGCACGTCTTGCTTAGAGAAATGTCAGTTCAAGTCCTTGACTGAATGTTAAAATCAGGAGTACTTTTCTGGCTTGTTTTGTTGTTGCTATTTCAGTTCAGTTCTGTCACTCAGTCGTGTCCGACTCATTCCAACCCCATGGACTGCAGCATGCCAGGCCTCCCTGTCCATCACCAACTCCAGGAGTTTACTCAAACTCATGTCCATTGAGTCGATGATGCCATCCAACCATCTCATCCTCTGTTGTCCCCTTCTCCTCTCGCATTCCATCTTTCCCAGCATCAGGGTCTTTTCCAGTGAGTCAATTATTTGCATCAGGTGGCCAAAGTATTGGAGTTTCAGCTTCAGCATCAGTCCTTCCAATGAATATTCAGGACTGATTTCCTTTAGGGTGGACTGGTTGGATCTCCTTGCAGTCCAAGGGACTCTCAAGAGTCTTCTCCAACACCACAGTTCAAAAGCATCAGTTCTTTGGTTCTCAACTTTCTTTATAGTCCAACTCTCATATCCATACATGACTACTGGAAAAACCATAGCCTTGACTAGATGGACATTTGTTGGCAAAGTAATGTCTCTGCCGTCTAATATGCTGTCTAGGTTGGTCATAACTTTCCTCCCAAGGAATAAGCATCTTTTAATTTCATTACTGCAGTCACCATCTGCAGTGATTTTGGAGCCCAAGAAAATAAAGTTTGCCACTGTTTCCACTGTTTCCCTATCTATTTGCCATGAAGTGATGGGACCAGATGCCATAATCCTAGTTTTCTGAATGCTGAGTTTTAAGCCAACTTTTTCACTCTTCTTTTTCCCTTTCATCAAGAGGCTCTTTAGTTACTCTTCACTTTCTCCCATAAGGGTGGTGTCATCTGCATATCTGAGGTTAGTTGTAGGCAATTCTTAAATATTTTAGATATTAACATATTGTCTTTAGATACATGGTTTGCACAGTCTGACATGGGTCTCATTTGGGCTAAAATCAACATGTTGGCAGGGCTGCATTCTTTTCTTGATACTATGGGAGACAATCTGTTTCCTTTCTTTTTCTAGCTGCTAACACCTATCATGTTGCTTGGCTAGTGGCCTCTTTTCTCCATTTTCAAAGCCAACAATAGTGAGTTGAGCCCATCTCATGTTACATCACATCATTCTGACCTATTCTGCCTCCTTTCACGTGTTAGAACTATTATAATTATATTTAAGTCCATCCAGTTAATATGGGATAATTCCAGCTGCAATATTAATTTTCCTTTGTTATGTAAAATGACAAGCTCAAATGTTTAAGGGATTAGGATTGGATATCTTTTGAGGGAGCATTTTTATTCTATCTACCACATAGATTAAATTTCAGGGCTATTGAACAGATTCCATTTGGTTTTCATACAAAACTCTTATCTATTAATAGATTTTACTAAGGTGTGTTTATTGGGATATTTGGGGTGCAATGTGCACACATACACCAATGCATGCACCACACTCATACATATATACACAAAACATACACATTTCACACGAATTATTCCACAATGAAATAGGTTAATGAAATCGTGCGTGTATGCTAAGTCACTTCAGTTATGTCTGAATCTTTGTGACCCCAAAGGGTAGATTAACCAAAATTCAATATTTATTACATGGTATTGCAGAGATTTTGATGGACTAATTAATATTGACTATATGATTCCAATTCCACGATGGGGAGAGGATATAAGACCTTTCTCAAAATTAAGTGATTATAAAACTTTTGTTTGTGAGTATATTATGCTGACACTCCCCAATGGTTTTTGACATCTGGTTCCAGTTGCTTATAGAGACTGGAACTAAGGTCCCCTGGATAACAGTTCAATTGGTCTATTCTGTGCCTATAACCTACACTTACTAATTGATCTACCCTTTGAAATTTTTATTCATTGGTTTTCATTGATTACTGACTCACTGCTCACTGTCAGTAGAACTTGGAGGCATTAACACACACAAATATATATATGCTTATATCTCTTTATGAACTCAAGCATGATTTGTGTATTATTAAACACGTTAGTTCTTGAGAAAATTCTGTTATTTTTGTCAGCCAGAGGCTACAAAAGAGGCCCATATTTTATAAAGGCCAATCATCTTCTCTCCAATTTATGCCAACAGTCATTGTCCTAGTCTATAATCCTCATGTTGGCCAATGAAAAGCTGTTTTTGTTTTGTCTTTTTTTTTTTTTTTTGTCATGAGTCCCCCAAACATTTTGCATGGTTGGCTCATTCATTTCCTTCACTTTCAGCCTAAAAGTCATTTCTTCATTGAGGTCTCTTTTTGATGACTCCATATGAAGCAGCCTCTCCCAGTTGGTTTATTTAATATTATCTTGTTCCTTAACTTCATAGAAATATAAGAATCTGTGCACAACTTTATATATATATATATGTATATGTATATATATGTGTATGTATGTGTGTGTGTGTGTGTGTGTGTGTGTGTGTATATAAAACTTACCTAATAATTGTCTCTTTCCCTCAGTGAAAATATAAGCTCCACTAGGTTGTTCATTGGAAGGACTGATGCTGAAGCTGAAACTCCAATACTTTGGTCACCTCATGCAAAGAGTTGACTCATTGGAAAAGACTCTGATGCTGGGAGGGATTGGGGGCAGGAGGAGAAGAGGATGACAGAGGATGAGATGGCTGGATGGAATCACCGACTTGATGGACATGAGTTTGAGTAAACTCCAGGAGTTGGTGATGGACAGGGAGGCCTGGCATGCTGTGATTCACGGGGTCTCAAAGAGTTGGACACGACTGAACGACTGAACTGAACTGAATTAAACTGAGGGTAGGGATTTTGTTGGTCTTCGTTACTGCTGTATCTCTGATGCCTAGAATTATGCCTGACACAAATCAAGTGGTCAATAAAAATATGATGATTGAATGACTGAATCCCTATTACATGTATTAGGAAGAAGAACCTGGTTAATAAGGCAAAATTATTTGCCTAATATTACCAAGCCTCTTTGTGACACAACTGGGATCATATCCCGTGTCTGCTAATGTTTAGAGAAGTGTTTTTTGTTTTATATAATATGATCTGCTAATTACTGATTTACTAATTACTGTAGATTCACTGTAATTTAGTTGGTAGTTACTAGTCAATATTTTCTCACATTGCTTTGAGAATGATTCTGTAAGCACTGATTCTTAATTTATGAATAAATCTCCCAGGGTTGGACACAGGTAGAGAGGAACGAGAAGCTCACATTTCTTCCTTTTTAAAAGTCATCAGTAAAGAAATGCCTTCCCCCCTTTATTTTTCTTTTCTGCCAGCTCCTGAGGGAGCTCCTGTGAGTGGCTTTACAGCAATTGTTTCTAATTTCTAGAACCTAAGAACAACTACTGAGGAATTTTTTTTTTCTTTCAGAGCTGGCAAACATTAGCTACTGGAAGTAAACCTTATGATATGTATGTAGTAATGTGAAATACAAACACAGGTTTGCATTAATTTTTATGAAAGAGAAAGGGTTGGATGATTAAAGCAAATTGATGTGAATAATGTAGCCCTATGTCTATGGCTTACAGAAGCCATTAGCTTTGGTTACTGTTGCAGAAATCAGTTCTTATGCTTATCTTGACAATATGATCTCTGAAAAGTATCCTAATGTTGAAGATAGCCCTGGATATTTAACAGAATCTAATTGTGGGCCTAGTACTGCCAAGGTTACTGTATGGGGTCTTGAAGAAATAAAAAAATAACCCGCTTTTGTACACAGTGAGATTCTGAGTCTCATCTTTCCTTGGGATAAAATGATGAAAGTTTGCTTTGTAGAGGGGTCAGTGGCTGTGTCAGGCAACAGCACATTGCAAAAGGACAGAGTTTTTTTGTCTCTTTGTTTGTTTGTTTTTGGAAAACAAAACAAAACAAAAAACAAACAAACTGCTCTTCAGAGCATAGGGGATCTATGACAGTGGCTGGGCCCCAGTGGGATTCGGACCTCATCAGGAGTCTCCTTCACTAAAGCTGCTTCCCCCTAATATGCTTTCATATTTAAATTCAATTTTAACTTGTGTTTTCTAGAAATGGTTCCACTACTAAAAGGGAAATTCAACTGAAATAGATAATTTTTACCTTTTAGTAAAGATTGGTAAAGTCCAAACATTACCAATTTGATTTGATACCCCATGCTTCTCTTAAATATGTGCTAAATGTTCAATATCAACATTAAAGTAAATTAAAATTAAATTTTTAATAAAAACATTAGAAAATTCAGATAATTAGAGATTCCAAGGAAGGTCTGGGCTTAACAGGTCATGCTAGTGGTAAAGAAACCACCTACCAATGCAGGAGACATAAAAGATATGGGTTTGATCCCTGGATTGAGGAGATCCCCTGGAGGAAGGCATGGCAACCCACTCCAGTATTCTTGCCTGGAGAATCCCGTGGACAGAGGAGCCTAGTGGGCTGCAGTCCATAGGGTCACAAAGAGTTGAACATGACTGAAGTGACTTAGCACACATACAACACAAAAGGAAGTTTTAAGACTAGGGTTGATAAGTGTAGCACCATCAAAGCCATTTGTGATATGGATCTAAAGACTTTCCATATACAGTAAAATTCCTTTTCAAAATGAACTCAAATATTCCTACAACTTTAGTAATTATATTATTCATTTCTATCATCCACACTATCCATCATCGTGTGTAGTCTTTTAAATTATATGTTCCCATTGTATGTGTATGATGGGGGAGAGAGAGAAAGGGGGAGAGTAATAGAACAGACTTATCCTGATTTTAATCCTTGTTGTGAAAAATAATCTCATGATACCTTATTTTGACCTTCTCAGTATTATATATTTTGTTTTTTTTTTTTAATTATTTTTTTTCCAGTGGGTTTTGTCATACATTGATATGAATCAGCCATGGATTTACATGTATTCCCAATCCCGATCCCCCCTCCCACCTCCCTCTCCAACCGATTCCTCTGGGTCTTCCCAGTGCACCAGGCCGGAGCACTTGTCTCGTGCATCCCACCTGGGCTGGTGATCTGTTTCACCATAGATAGTATACATGCTGTTCTTTTGAAATATCCCACCCTCACATTCTCCCACAAAGTTCAAAAGTCTGTTCTGTATTTCTGTGTCTCTTTTTCTGTTCTGCATATAGGGTTATCGTTATCACCTTTCTAAATTCCATATACATGTGTCAGTATGCTGTAATGTTCTTTATCTTTCTGGCTTACTTCACTCTGTATAATGGGCTCCAGCTTCATCCATCTCATTAGGACTGGTTCAAATGAATTCTTTTTAATGGCTGAGTAATATTCCATGGTGTATATGTACCACAGCTTCCTTATCCATTCATCTGCTGATGGGCATCTAGGTTGCTTCCATGTCCTGGCTATTATAAACAGTGCTGCGATGAACATTGGGGTGCACGTGTCTCTTTCAGATCTGGTTTCCTCAGTGTGTATGCCCAGAAGTGGGATTGCTGGGTCATATGGCAGTTCTATTTCCAGTTTTTTAAGGAATCTCCACACTGTTTTCCATAGCGGCTGTACTAGTTTGCATTCCCACCAACAGTGTAAGAGGGTTCCCTTTTCTCCACACCCTCTCCAGCATTTATTGCTTGTAGACTTTTGGATAGCAGCCATCCTGACTGGCGTGTAATGGTACCTCATTGTGGTTTTGATTTGCATTTCTCTAATAATGAGTGATGTTGAGCATCTTTTCATGTGTTTGTTAGCCATCTGTATGTCTTCTTTGGAGAAATGTCTGTTTAGTTCTTTGGCCCATTTTTTGATTGGGTCATTTATTTTTCTGGAATTGAGCTGCAGGAGTTGCTTGTATATTTTTGAGATTAATCCTTTGTCTGTTTCTTCATTTGCTATTATTTTCTCCCAATCTGAGGGCTGTCTTTTCACCTTACTTATAGTTTCCTTTGTAGTGCAAAAGCTTTTAAGTTTCATTAGGTCCCATTTGTTTAGTTTTGCTTTTATTTCCAATATTCTGGGAGGTGGGTCATAGAGGATCTTGCTTTGATATATGTGGGAGAGGGTTTTGCCTATGTTCTCCTCTAGGAGTTTTATAGTTTCTGGTCTTACATTTAGATCTTTAATCCATTTTGAGTTTATTTTTGTGTATGGTGTTAGAAAGTGTTCTAGTTTCATTCTTTTACAAGTGGTTGACCAGTTTTCCCAGCACCACTTGTTAAAGAGGTTGTCTTTTTTCCATTGTATATCCTTGCCTCCTTTGTCAAAGATAAGGTGTCCATAGGTTCGTGGATTTATCTCTGGGCTTTCTATTCTGTTCCATTGATCTATATTTCTGTCTTTGTGCCAGTACCATACTGTCTTGATGACTGTGGCTTTGTAGTAGAGTCTGAAGTCAGGCAGGTTGATTCCTCCAGCTCCATTCTTCTTTCTCAAGATTATTTTGGCTATTCGAGGTTTTTTGTATTTCCATACAAATTGTGAAATTATTTGGTCTAGTTCTGTGAAAAATACCGTTGGTAGCTTGATAGGGATTGCATTGAATCTATAGACTGCTTTGGGTAGAATAGCCATTTTGACAATATTAATTCTTCCAATCCATGAACACGGTATGTTTCTCCATCTGTTTGTGTCCTCTTTGATTTCTTTCATCAGTGTTTTATAGTTTTCTATGTATAGGTCCTTTGTTTCTTTAGGTAGATACACTCCTAAGTATTTTATTCTTTTTGTTGCAATGGTGAATGGTATTGTTTCCTTAATTTCTCTGTCTGTTTTTTCATTGTTAGTATATAGGAATGCAAGGGATTTCTGTGTGTTAATTTTATATCCTGCAACTTTACTATATTCATTGATTAGCTCTAGTAATTTTCTGGTAGAGTCTTTAGGGTTTTCTATGTAGAGGATCATGTCATCTGCAAACAGTGAGAGTTTTACTTCTTCTTTTCCTATCTGGATTCCTTTTACTTCTTTTTCTGCTCTGATTGCTGTGGCCAGAACTTCCAACACTATGTTGAATAGTAGTGGTGCCAAAACCTATGGGACACTGTAAAAGCAGTGCTAAGGGGAATGTTCATAGCATTACAGGCTTACATCAAGAAACAGGAAAAAAACCAATTAAATAACCTAACTCTACACCTAAAGCAATTAGAGAAGGAAGAAATGAAGAACCCCAGAGTTAGCAGAAGGAAAGAAATCTTAAAAATCAGGGCAGAAATAAATGCAAAAGAAACTAAAGAGACCATAACAAAAATCAACAAAGCTAAAAGCTGGTTTTTTGAAAAAATAAACAAAATTGACAAACCATTAGCAAGACTCATTAAGAAACAAAGAGAGAAGAACCAAATTAACAAAATTAGAAATGAAAATGGAGAGATCACAACAGACAACACTGAAATACAAAGGATCATAAGAGACTACTACCAGTAGCTCTATGCCAATAAAATGGACAACTTGGATGAAATGGACAAATTCTTAGAAAAGTATAACTTTCCAAAACTGAACCAGGAAGAAATAGAAGATCTTAACAGACCCATCACAAGCAAGGAAATTGAAACTGTCATCAAAAATCTTCCAGCAAACAAAAGCCCAGGACCAGATGGCTTCACAGCTGAATTCTACCACAAATTTAGAGAAGAGCTAACACCTATCTTACTCAAACTCTTCCAGAAAATTGCAGAAGAAGGTAAGCTTCCAAACTCATTCTATGAGGCCACCATCACCCTAATTCCAAAACCAGACAAAGATGCCACAAAAAAAGAAAACTACAGGCCAATATCACTGATGAACATAGATGCAAAAATCCTTAACCAAATTCTAGCAAACAGAATCCAACAACATATTAAAAAAATCATACACCATGACCAAGTGGGCTTTATCCCAGGAATGCAAGGATTCTTTAATATCCGCAAATCAATCAGTGTAATACACCACATTAACAAATTGAAAGATAAAAACCATATGATTATCTCAATAGATGCAGAGAAAGCCTTTGACAAAATTCAACACTCATTTATGATTAAAACTCTCCAAAAAGCAGGAATAGAAGGAACATACCTCAACATAATAAAAGCTATATATGACAAACCCACAGCAAGCATCACCCTCAATGGTGAAAAATTGAAGGCATTTCCCCTGAAATCAGGAACAAGACAAGGGTGCCCACTCTCAGTATTATATATTTTGATTTGATGACCATTTCATCTCTTTTCCACAGCTCACTGAGGCTGTAAACAAGAGAAGATGTACAATGCCATACCCTGAAAATTATACATTGTTGAAAAGGTCAAAATATTAGAGGCAAATGTTGCTATTTGTCATTTACAGAATATATGAGGCATTAAAATCAAATAACTTTTTCTCTTGACAGACAGAGTAAGAACAACATGAAATGGCACAACATGAATCCATTTGGGAAACAGGCAAAAGTATAAAACAGCCAGAGCCCAATTTCTTTCTTAGTTTCCTAAGATGATACTCCACTTACTTATTCTTCCACAGGCACTTAGAAACCCATGAGGATCTCTGGAAAACAAGTTATATTCCTTTCAATGTTAGCTTGAAAAATGTTAAATGAAGGAAAATTCTAGAATAGGTCACATTTTTTTATACAAAGAGATAGCAAGAATGTAGTTTAAAAAGCACTTGAAAAAAATTAAAAAATAAAAAGCACTTGAGATAGCTGACTTGAGATAACTGTACCTCAGATATCATGTTCTAATTAACTGTATGGCCTTATAATGTCACTTTTCTTCTCTGGGTTTGTGTTTCCTCACATGAAAATCAATGTGATTAGACAAGAAGTTTTCTCAGGATCCCACTAGTGCTAATATTCTGACTTCTCATTTTTTTTTAGGGCAATTTGTATTTTCATTTTTTGGGGGGATTAATTTTTAGGTCTTACCCAGTCTCCCTTCATTCTGACTTGAAGGTAAAGCTAATAGAAAAGATAGGTGGGGGAAAAGAGTTTAATATACCAACTGAAGACTATATTTTATATTAAATATCACATTTCTAAAGGATTGATGTTTAAAATGACAGCATTAAGTATTAATAATCATTAATCAGTGTTATTATATATGGAAGAGGGCTTTAGGCAAGCATTCTTGTACTCATGAATATCTGACTTCTCATTTGATCTTGTGATTTATAATCCAAATCTTCTCTCAGACATTTGCATGGCAGTAGATTATTTCCAAAGATTGTCACCAACAATTATGTGCATGTAGTTTCTCTTTCTGAGAGGTGGAACCAATTTCCCTTCCCCTTGAATCTGGGCTTCTGTTGTACCATGCTTTGTCCAGTAGAATATCGTGAGAATGAAGCCCATTTCAGGCCTAGTTTTTAAGAGGCCTCATATCTTCTGCTTGTCTAAGAAGTTTGGATTAACAAAGTGAATAATAAAATATCATGTGGAAAGAAAGATGCTACATAAGGGAGAAATGAGGTACTTTTGACAAAAGTCAGCACCAAGACACCAAAAGTATGGAATAGGCCATGATGGGTATTCTAGGCTCAGTCAAGGTCTCAGCTGAATGCAACTACATGAATGACTACAGTAAAAATGTGCAGCAAAAGAACCACCCAACTGCTTATAACACCATAAAAAGTAATTGTTTTTAAGCCACTAAATTTTTGGGGGTGTTTGTTATATCTATAACTGAAATACCCACTTTATGAGATATTTTTTTAATTTATTTTTTCAGTGGGTTTTGCAATACATTGACATGAATCAGCAATAGATTTACACGTATTCCCCATCCCGATCCCCCCTCCCACCTCCCTCTCCAACCGATTCCTCTGGGTCTTCCCAGTGCACCAGGCCGGAGCACTTGTCTCATGCATCCCACTTGGGCTGGTGACCTGTTTCACCATAGATAATATACATGCTGTTCTTTCGCAACATCCCACCCTCACCTTCTCCCACAGAGTTCAAAAGTCTGTTCTGTACTTCTGTGTCTCTTTTTCTGTTTTGCATATAGGGTTGTCGTTATCATCTTTCTAAATTCCATATATATGTGTTAGTATGCTGTAATGTTCTTTATCTTTCTGGCTTACTTCACTCTGTATAATGGGCTCCAGTTTCATCCATCTCATTAGAACTGGTTCAAATGAATTCTTTTTAACGGCTGAGTAATATTCCATGGTGTATATGTACCACAGCTTCCTTATCCATTCATCTGCTGATGGGCATCTAGGTTGCTTCCATGTCCTGGCTATTATAAACAGTGCTGCGATGAACATTGGGGTGCACGTGTCTCTCTCAGATCTGGTTTCCTCAGTGTGTATGCCCAGAAGTGGGATTGCTGGGTCATATGGCAGTTCTATGAAATACCCACTTTAGTAAATGACATCTGTATGCACTCAACTGTTCATAGTCAGAAACTTGGAAGACTTTCATTACACAACCCTCTTTCTCACTACCCCATATCCAATCCACTATCAAGACCATTAAAAAAAAAAAAAAGACCATTAAATTGCAAGCTTCCTGAAGACAGGAACCATGTCTCTCTTGCTCACTACTGCATCTCCAGCAATTAACACAGTGTCTGAGACAAAGTAGGTTAATTTAAGGGAAGGGCTGTTGATCTTATCTCCACCAATGAATTCACCTTTACCTTTTACCTAAAATACTACTGCATTGTTTTAACTAGGGTTTGTATTAAAAGAAGCTGGATAAGTGGTATATAAGAACTCTGTTAATTTTGCAACATTTCTAAAAATAAAACATTAAATATAGATGTATGTATATGAATTTCATTATGAGACTATTTTTATGACATTATATAAGTTTCATATATACAATAGTATGGGCTTCTTCTGTATATATAAGTTTCATATACATAATAAAGGACGAGATGGTTGGATGGCATCACCGACTTGATGGACATGAGTTTGAACAAGCTCTGGGAGTTGGTGATGGACAGGGAAGCCTAGTGTGCTGCAGTCCATGGGGTCGCAAAGAGTCAGACACGACTGAATGACTGAATTGAACTGAACTGTTGGGCTTCTAAGTGGCACAGTGATAAAGAACCCATCTGCCAATGCAGGAGATACAAGAGATCTTGGGTTTTATCCCTGGGTGGGAAAGATCCCCTAGAGTAGGAAATGGCAATCTGCTCTAGTATTCTTACCTGGAAAATTCCATAGACAGAGGAACCTGGCAGGCTACAGTCCATGGGGTCACAGAGTCATCAGATACGAATGAGCCACTGAGCACACACCCATATACAATATTGTATCTTGACTTCCGTATATAAGACTACTTTGATTAGAACCCTCCTATGAGGTTCCACATAATATGACAAATTCTTACTTCTCTGATGTCAATTCACACCATCCCTACTTCTGTTGCTACAGATTACAATAATCAAGCTACATCAGATTTAAGTCTCTCAAATATTTCCAACTTTTCCCCCTCTGTGGGACCTTCACATATGCAATTCCCTTTGCATGAAACACATGCCCCTCAATTTTCACATGGTGCTTCCTTTTCACCCAATAAATCTCAGCTCCTAAACTTTCTTAAACCATGCAGCTCTACACATCCACAATCTCACTCATAGATTCTTTCATAGAACTCTCCTTCCCATTCATAACACTTAATCACAATAAGTAACTTTACATTCACATAAAATAGTAGGTTAACCTCTGTCTCCTCTGTTAGTTAATAATCACCATGAAAAGAATAAACCTTATCTGTCTTATACTCACAGTGTTTAAGAATAGTACATGAACTTCATTAGCATTCAATAGCTCTTCACTGAATGAGTTAAATCTAATGGAGCCTCACTTAAATTACCTATTTGTAAGGAGTACTAATCAAATCTATGCAAATTAGAATTCACTGGCAAAGGTCATGTTTTTGGCCATGAGAGTACCTTCAGATGAGGAAGGAAGAAGGTGAGAGGTTACTTTATGGCTCTGAACAGAACAAAAACCAAACCATCCCACATGACTAGACGAGCACTATAAGGACCTAGGGATCACAACAAAAGTGAATGCTGCATCTTTATTTACTAGGTCATAGTAATACTACATTTATTTATTCATCACATTTTTGATCATCTGTTGTGTGAACTGCCTATTGTCTACATTGACTACACATGACAATTACACTGGCTTGTACTAGGTGCTAGGAGGAAGATGCAGGTTGCATCATGTTTAGACTGAAAGAAATTCCAGTGATGTACTGTAATACACAAACCTCACTCCTACGCAACAATAATATAGAAATTCACTTTATAATTATCTGTAATCTACTTACAGAAAAACAATAGATGTGTGTCACTTGTTTTGCTCTATTTTTCAAGCTACCACTTTTCTCTTCCATTTCGGGACTAAGATAAGAAAGGAACATAACCCTGAAACTGCACTTGCTCACTCTACCAATTCTGTCATGTACATATACCCTTAGGCTAAATTGGCCAGATATTGCTCTCCTCAGTGCTATGTTATAATGAAAGACTTTTATTCATTTTTTTCTAATCTATAAACTGATATTGCTCCATAAATATAAACTCAATAAACACATCAAGATGTCTGAAATTTCCCAGTGATGAGGAAATATTTCTGTCAAGGGAGACAGTTAAAATGAGTAAGCCCTTATGCCCCTAGACAGGGAGGAAAAAACAATAATTGAAATAAGGCCCAATTTTGAAAGGGGCTTCATATATATCCAAGTATTTCTTCTCCTGGACTTGGTAAGCTAGACTTGTAGATTCAGCACTCAGGACACAACCTATTTTTAAGTACGACTTCCTTTTTAAGATCTGCACAAGACCTGTCAATGTGCTTGTCTAATAGTATATCTTTCCAGAAGTCTCCAATGATATGAAAACTGAAGTGGCCAGACTTCTAAATGTCCAGATTTTTCTTCTCTCATCCAGATGTTCACTGTCATATAAATATCAATGTAAGCAGGTGTGATGTTATGGATTGAACTGTGTCTCCCCAAAGCTATGTATTTAAACCTTGGTGCCTGTGAATGTTACCTTACTGGGAAATAGTGACTTTGCTGAGTTGAGATAAGGTTATACTGGAATTTGGTGAGACCTATAACCCAATCACTAGTACCCTTATAAAAAGAGGGAAATTAGACAGAGAAAGAGACACATACAGGGAAAGAACAGCATGTGGTAACAGAGACTGGAGTTACACATCCACAATGCAAGGAACACCCAGCCTTACTGGTAGTCGCAGAAGCTAGAGAGAGAGACAAACCAGATCTTTCTCACAGCCTCAAAAGGGAAGCAATACTGCTGACACCTTGATTTCAGATTTCTAGCCTCCAAAACTCTGAGACAACACATTTCTGCTGTTTTAAGACATGCTTTTTTGGGTACTTTGTTAAAGCAGACCCAGGAAATTAGTGCATGGCTAAAGTTGGGTATGTCAGAGTGAAATGTATAGCTGGCCCATGTAGGATCTGCCACTATATTCTTGTGGTAAATAGAGAGATAACTGTTAATTTTTTTAGGCTCAGTCAAAATCATTTTGTACTTTTCTCTATCCAATAAGGAAGATGATTTCTTTCTTTTTTCTCTTATTTAGTAAACTGGAAATTCTGATCTACCAAGTCTGAAGAAAGTTAGTATACTTCAAACATTACATAACATAGTTGCCTTTAACAGACTGAAGTAGTCCAACTAATTCATTGGGAACTATTTCAAAGGCTCAGTATTTGAAAACACCATAACATTCCCTATGGAGAAGTACAAATAGACTAAGCAATTAAAATGAGAGCATTAAAAAAGTTCTGATCCTTTCATTATGGACTGTTAATCTTGGATTTAAGAGATGGCTCTGACTTATAGGCTTGAAAAGTAAATAATCCAGAACGTTCCTAGAGAGGGAGAAGAATATGGTGAAAAAGGTATGTTTTTCCATATTTCTGCTTCAACTATACTAATCATGATATTTCAAGGCTGCTATTATTTGTGATTTCTGTGCTTCTGTATAATTTAAATTGGTCGCACTGTTTGCAAATTCCAAGAAAATGTGCAGTTCTTGGCCATGGAAAGCAGTTAATGAAAACAAAACCATTAGCTACTAAAGCAGAAATCAAAAATTTAAGGCTGTTCTCACACATAACCACAAATAGATAAAAGGAGCCTTAAATCAGGTATTTGTTGTCATGCAACAAATTTGTACTTTGAAAATAAAGCAACACTGAATTTGGTCAAAGTGGTTTGTGTGGGTTGATAGGACTTAAATCTTATCAAAAAATTTAAATTGGTAGTTACCCCTGGAAATTTAGACATTATTAAGACTATTTTCTCAAAGGCAAAAAATGAATGGTGTATTTATTACTGACCATGGAACAAATGATTATGGGGCTCTTTCATGTAGCAATTCCTGTGAAAAAGCATTGGTGATTTAACTGACCACAAGTTTAAAATACTGGCCAACAGTGTGATGTGGCTGCTGAATAAGCTAACACAATCTCAAGCTACATTTATAAAAATAATGATACCTTCCACAAGCATGCTGCTTTACATTGTGAAAAGAGCTTTCATACAGATGATCTCATTTTACATAGTGGCCAGATTATGGAAGTTAGTATCCTGTTCTCTACAACAGCTTGGCCACATTTAGTGTATGGTCTCATATTTTAAGAAGTTCACTGACACCCTTCATTAGAGCATATCCAGAGGAGGGTAGCCATAATAGTGGAAAGTTCCTATAAGAAATTATTAAAAACTAGAAATATTTACTTTAAAGAAGACAAGATCCTAGGTAAATCTGCTACTTTATTCAAATACTTAAAGGGTTTAATGGAAGAAAAATAGTTTTAGTCTATCTTATTACAAGAGGGAGAACACAGCTCAGAAGAAAGAATTTTCTAGTGACTAGAATTTTATAATAATTGAACAGGCTGCTTTGTGAAGATAGTGGGTATTTCCCTATCATAGAATGCTGTCCTTCCAAAGAATCCTGTTTTAAGGATACTCTCATAGGACAAGATGACTGCTGTGGGGACAGTCAGTGCTCAGCCATATCATGTGTTCCTCTACACAACTTCCTTTGAAATTAGGTTGGCCATGTAGCTAAATGCTGGACAATAAAATGTGGTTGGAAGTAAAATATACTACTTTCTGTTCTGGAACCTAAAAACACTCTTGTGATATCTATCTATCAATCAATCTCCCTCCCTCCTTTCCTATCTCCTTCCCTTCCTTCCTACCTTCTTCCTTTTCTCTCCCCTCTCCCTCTTCTTCCTTCCCTCCCCTTCCTTAGATAAACAAAAGGAGATGCAGCAGAAAGCTCTGAAAGGTCATTAGGAAATGAAGCCACTATCACAGAAAAAATCATCTGAACAACCAGCTAGACTTTGTATTAGCAAAAAGTAAACTTTTATTATGCTCAGCTACTGTGATTTTTGTGGTTATTATACTTCCTGGAGTTACTTACCCATACTAAAAAAAAAAGCACTAAGATTCCTTCTAAGTTTAAGATCTTATGTTTCTCGATAGCATAAAGTACAATTACAAGGTTGTCTTCTAAAGTAAATTTAGTTTTGAAAAGTATACAAAAGTTAATGGGAAGGCTACTGTGAGGGATAGTGCCAGTCATCTGGAATTTGGTTATCTCAAATATTCATTCACTTTTCATTCATTCATTCATTCACATATACGTGACATTCACTGACCATCGGGCACTGTGCTAATTTCTGAGGGAAAATGTTGAACGAACATATCTAAGTATTATTCACAATCTAGTAAATAGACATATATACTAGACATATTAACAAATAAAGGTAATTGAGAGCTATATATGCTGGGCAAAAAATTCATAAGATATAATAGGAATATTTTAAAAAAGGAGACATACCTTTTTCTTGGAATTATGGATCAGGGATCAGTAAAGGTATCATTAGGAGGTGTTACTAAAATCAGTTTTACTATATAAAGAAATCTGAGAGGTGGCTGGGGGTTAGAAGGGTATAGGTTGCTTCACAAGTGAGAGTAAGGGAAACAGTTTGGTGTACTAAGAATAGTACAGTATGCAAAGAGACAGTAGGACGGGAAAAGTAGGTGGCAACCAGTAACCAAGGCAGAAAAAAAAAATGTGTATTCTTTCCTGCATAGGTAATAGAGAGTCATTGAAGCTATTTAATCTGAAGATATAACTACAATTTATTTTTACATTTTACTGCTTAAAGAGATGATGAGAATTGACAGAAGGTAAGCAAGACTGGAGGCAGAGACCTGTTTGGAATTGATTATAATACCTGTCCCAGTGAGACTGATCTGAAGCTATTTAAGCAAAGATACAGAATATTCTAAATAGGGAGAATCCTAAGCACTGTTGGTATGTTATGCAAGAGGAGATAAAGGGAAGAGTGCATAATAAGTCTGAGGTTTCTGGTTTGAAAAGTCGCAGTTAGGATAGTTCTTACCAACAGTTCAGTAATTTTTTTTAGCAACAAACATAACACGTAACTTACCTTCTTAACAAAGATTTAAGTGATCAGTACAGTATTGTTAAGTACTTGCCTGTTGTTGTATAGCAGTTCTCTGGAAATTTTTTCATTTTGCATGACTGAAACTCTGTACCCATTGAATAGCAAGTCCTCACTTCTTCCCAGCTCCTGGCAAAAACCACCTAATTTCTGCTTCTAAAAGTTTGACTCAAAAAAATAAATAAATAAATAAATAATAAAAGTTTGACTCTTAGTTATCTCATGTAAGTGTACTCATCAGTATTTGCCTTTCTGTGAGCAACTTAGCATAATGTCCTCAAGTTTCATATGAAAGGATTCATATGCTTCTATTTTAAGTTTGAATAGCATTCTGCTGTATGCATATAACACATTTTTTTATCCATTCATCTGTCAATGGGATTTTAGATTGTTTCCATACCTTGGTCATTGTGAATAATGGTGCAATAAACATGGGAATGCAAATATTTCTTCATGATACTGATTTCAATTCTTTTGGGTAAATAGAAGTGAGATCCCTGGATCAAATAGTAGTTCTGTCCTTAATATTTTGAGGAATCAAAAAACTGCTGTTTCCCATAGCAGCTGCATCATGCTGCATTTCCACCACCTGTACGTAAGGGTTCCAATTTTTTTTTCCTGTGTTTTCTTCTAGGAGTTTTACAGTTGTAGATCTTTGTTTAAGTCTCTAATCCACACTGAGTTGATTTTTGTGTATGGTATTCAGAAAGGAACTATCTGTATTCTTTTCCATGTGGATATCCCTTTCTCTAGGGCTTTCCAGATGGCTCAATGGTAAAGAATCTGTCTGCCAATGCAGGAGACACAGGTTCCATCCCTGGGTCAGGAAGAACCCCTGGAAGAGGAAATGGCAAACCACTCCAGTATTCTTGCCTGGGAAACCCATGAACAGAGGAGCCTAACGGGCTACAGTCCATGGTGACAAAGGCAGACACAACTGAGTGACTGAGTATGCACGCATCCCATTTTCTCAACACATTTGTTGAAGATATTATCCTTTCCCCATTCAGAGATCTTGATACCTTTTTGTAAGATCATTTGACCACATATGTATGGGTTTATTTCTGGGTTTTCAAGTCCATTCCAGTGGTCTATTTGTATAAACTCATGCCAGTAAAATGTTGTTTTGATTGGTTTCTCTGGTTTTATATTTTGAAGTCAGGAAGTGTGAAGCCCCCAACTTTACTCTTCTGTTTCAAGAATTTTTTGGCTATTTGTGGTCCATTGTAGTTGCATATGAATTTTAGAATTGTATTTTACTATTTACGTGGAAAATGCTATTTAAATTTTTCACACTAAATCTGTAGATTGTTTTGGGTCATAAGGCTATTTTAACAATATTGTCTTCCTATCCATGAACATGATGTGATTTCCCATTTATTTGTGTCTTCTTGAATTTCTTTCAGCAATATTTTATAGCCTTCAGTGTGTGAGTCTTTCACCTTAGTTAAGTTTATTGCTAAGTATTTTATTCATTTTAATGCTATCATAAATAGGATATTAAAATTTTCCTTTTAAGATTACTCATTGTTAGTGTATAAAAATGCAACAGAATTTTTAATATTGATATGTATCCTGAAACTTTGTTGAATTTATTTACTAGATAACAAGGATTTTTCTGGAGTCTTTAAGATTTTCTACATATAAGATAATGCCATCTATAAACAAAGATAATTTTACTTCTTCCTTTCTAATTTGAAATGCCTTTCATTTCTTATTCTTGCCTAATATCTCTGGCCAAGAGTTCTAGTATTCCAGTAATATATTAAATAGAAATTGCAATGTGGGCATCCTTGACATGTTCATGATCTTAAAGGAAAAGCTTTCAGTTATTTTTACTGCTGAATGTAATGTTAACTGTAGGCTTTTTAAATATGGCCTTTACTATATTGAGGTGATTTGCTTCTCTTCCTAGTTTGCTCAGTGTTTTTTATCATAAACGAGTGTTGAATTTTGTCAAATGTTTTTGCATTTATTGATAATCATGCAATATTTAACTTTTGTTCTGTTAATATGATGCATCACATTGATTGATTTCATATGCTAAACCATCCTATCATCCCAGGGATAAATTCCACCTGGTCATGGAGCAGGGCACTTTTCAGTTCAGTTCAGTTGCTCAGTTGTGTCTGACTCTTTGCGACCCCATGGACCACAGCATGCCAGGCCTCCCTGTCCATCACCAACTCCCAGAGTTTACTCAAACTCATGTCCATTGAGTCAGTGATGCCATCTAACCATCTCATCCTCTGTCATCCCCTTCTCCTTTCACCTTCAATCTTTCCCAGCATCAGGGTCTTTTCAAATGAGCCAGCTCTTCACATCAGGTGGCCAAAGTATTGGAGTTTCAGCTTCAACCTCAGTCCTTTCAATGACTCAGGACTGATCTCCATTAGGATGGACTGGGTGGATCTCCCTGCAGTCCAAGGGACTCTGAAAAATCTTCTCCAACACCACAGTTCAAAGCATCAATTCTTTGGTGCTCGGCTTTCTTTATAGTCCAACTCTCACATCCATACATGACTACTGGAAAAACCATAGCCTTGACTAGACGGACCTTTCTTGCCAAAGTGATGTCTCTGCTTTTTAATATACTGTCTAGGTTGGTCATAACTTCCCTTCCAAGGAGTAAGCGTCTTTTAATTTCATGGCTGCAATCACCATCTGCAGTGATTTTGGAGCCCAGAAAAATAAAGTCAGTCACTGTTTCCACTGTTTCCCCATCTATTTGCCATGAAGTGATGGGACCAGATGCCATGATCTTAGTTTTCTGAATGTTGAGCTTTAAGGCAACTTTTTCACTCTCCTCTTTCACCTTCATCAAGAGGCTCTTTAGTTCTTCTTCACTTTCTGCCATAAGGGTGGTGTCATCTGCATATCTGGGGTTATTGATATTTCTCCCGGCAATCTTGATTCCAGCTTGTGCTTCCTCCAGCTCAGCACTTCTCATGATGTAGCCTTTGACTGTGTGGATCACAATAAACTGTGGAAAATTCTGAAAGAGATGGGAATACCAGACCACCTGACCTGCTTCTTGAGAAATCTGTATGCAGGTCAGGAAGCAACAGTTAGAACTGGACATGGAACAACAGACTGATTCCAAATAGGAAAAGGAGTACGTCAAGCCTGTATATTGTCACCCTACTTATTTAACTTATATGCATAGTACATCTTAAGAAATGCTGGGCTGGAGGAAGCACAAGCTGGAATCAAGATATTTTCAAATTGCCCTTTTGATTTCTTCTTTTGCCCATTTGTTGTTAAAAATTGCATTATTTAATTTCTACATATATATGAATTTTCCAGGTTTCCTCTTGCTATTTCTTTCAAGTTTCATAGCACTGAGGTCAGAAAAGATACTTGGTATGATTTCAAACTTGTAAAATTAGTTAAAGCTTATTTTGTAACTTACTATGTGACCTATCCTGATAAATAGTCTATGTGTGCTTTAGAAGAACATGCATTCTGATGTTGGATGGATTGTTCTACACATGTCTGTTAGGTGCATTGGTGTGGTGTGAATTGGTCAAGTCCTTTGTTTCCTTATTTAGTCTGAATATTGTATCCATTATTGAAAGTGGGGGTATTGAAGTACTCTATTACTATTGTGTTGTTATTTCTCCCTCCAGTTCGGTCAATGGTTGCTTTACATATTGGGGTACTCTGATGTTGGGTGCATATGTATTTATGATTTTTGTATATTCCTGGTGAAATGAGCCTTTTGTCATTATGTAATGTTTTCTTTTAGTTTCTTGTGACAGTTTTTGTCTTGATGTCTTTGTTTCGTTTGCACTATATATGGCCATTCTTGCTCTCTTTTGGTTAAGATTCATTGAATAAGAATCTTTTTTCTATTACTTTACTTTCTACCTATGTGTGTCCTTAAATATAAATGTGTCTCCTGTAGACACAAGATAATTTTCTCTCAATTTTTTTTGTTGGTTTGTTGGTGGATTTCATTTTTATCTATTCAGTCACTCTATGTTTTGATTGGAGAGTTTAACTCATTTTGATTTGAAGTAATTAGTCATAGGGCAGGACTTATGCTTAATATTTTATTGATTGTTTTCTGTCTGTCTTGTAGCTTTTTCATCCCTCTTTGGTTGCTGCCTTCAACTATGTTTTGCTGATTTTTTATAGTGACATGGTTTGATTCCTTTTTCTTTATCTTTTATACATGTACTACAGGTATTTTATTTTGCTTTACCATGGGACTGACATAAAATACCTTGTAGTTATAGCAATCTATTTTAGCTTGTAATAACTTCAATTGTATGTAAAAAACTATCCTTTTCCTTTCCCTCCACATTTTGGTTTATTGATGTCAAAAATTACATCTTTTTATATTATTATCCATTAACATTTTATATTACATTTATTTGTATACTTTTGTCCTTTAACTCCTTTACCATAATTAAAAACTATGCACCACCATTACAGTATTATATTCTGCATATAATTTATAGTTACTTTTATCATCAAGTTTTATACTTTCATACATTTTCATGTTGTTACCTAGTGTCTTCATTTCAACCTGAAGGACTTCCTTCAGCATTTTCCATAAAGCAGGCCTGATGGTAATAAACAGCCTCAGCTTTTTGTGAATCTGTGTGTGTGTTAGTCACTCAGTCATGTCTGATTCTTTGTGACTCCATGAACTGTAGCCTGCCGGGTCCTGTCTATGGGATTCTCCAGGCAAGAATACTGGAGTGGGTTGCCATTTCCTTCTCAACCCAGATAGAACCTGGGTCTCCTGCATTGCAGGCAGATTCTTTACCATCTGAGCCACCAGGGAAACCCTTGTTAATCTGGGGAAGTCTTTATTTCTCTTTTGTTTTTGAAGGACAGTTTTACAGGATATAGTATCTTTGGTTGACAATTGTGTATTTCTTTTAGTTCTTTGAATATATCATTCCATTTTCTTCTGGCTTAAACAGTTTCTACTGAGAAATTCACTTACAGCTTTATGGGTGACTCTTGTACATGATGAGCCACTTTTGTCTTGTAGCTTTAAAAATTCTTTCCTTGTCTTTGACTTTTGACAATTTACTCATAACTTGTCATGGTGTGGACTCTCTGGGTTCACCTTTTTGTAATGTTTTATGGCTTCTTGAATCTGAGTATCTACTACCTTTCCCAGATATGGGGCTTTCTCCCATTATTTCATCAAATAAAATTTCTCCTTTGTCTTTCTTCCCCTTCTGAGACT
Source organism: Dama dama (assembly GCF_033118175.1). Classification (NCBI taxonomy): domain Eukaryota; kingdom Metazoa; phylum Chordata; class Mammalia; order Artiodactyla; family Cervidae; genus Dama; species Dama dama. Next base: position 59,580,467 of record NC_083714.1, on the reverse strand, counting down.
CTCACAGTGCATATACTCATCTGCTTGTTGATATCCCATAAGTCTCAGGCTCTTTTTTTAAAAATTCATTTTCATTCTTTTTTCTTTTGTTCCTTTAACTAGATAATTTCAATGACCTGTTTTGAGATCACTGATTCTTCTGCTTGATCATGTCTACTGTGGAACTTCAGTTTTTGTGTTTTTCAGCTCCAAATTTTCATTTAAAAAAATTTCTAATTCTTTGTAAATATTTTCACTTTGTTCATGCATAATTTTCCTGAGCTTGTTGAACATCTTCATAATGGTTATTTTTAACTCTTTGTCAGATAATCCATATACCTCCATTTCTTTAGGATTGGTTTCTGGAGACTTTTTGTTTGTTTGTTCCTTCAAGTAGGATATGTTTTTCTATTTCTTTGTGTGTCCTGAGACTCGGTGTTGCTATCCATGCATTTTAAAACATACCCATCTCTCCCATTCTTTTTCATCTAATTAATTTTTTTTATATTTTGTACTGGAGTATGCCAATTAACAATGTTGTGATAGTGTCAGGTGGACAGCAAAAGGACTCAGCTATACATAGACATGAATCTATTCTCCCCCAAACTTCCCTTCCATCAAGGCTGCCACATATCTCTCAGTCTTCACAGAAAATCTTCATATAGGGAAGTGCTTTCACTAATAAACATGTCTAGAGATTCTGAGAACTAAAAATTTTCTGGGAATGCATTTTCTCCAGCTACGGTCACTAGTTTTTCTGGAGCTTCTAGTGTCTTGTTCCCTCTGGTGTCTCTCTGTAATACACTATCTTGCAGTGCCTCAAGCCACTGGGCTCTCTAATTTTCTGTGACCCCTAGGCATCCCAGGCATACTGATTCCTCATCAGTACCCTGTGTCAGGAGAGATAGAAACCAGTCCTTTGCTAAGTCCCACCAATAGCTGGAACACAGGATATACGTTCTACTCTTCTCTTTCTCTCCCAATGGAGAAGCTGTAAGTTGGGTTTTTCTTCCCAACTGCAAGCTATACCAGCTTGGGGAGGAGGTGACATAGTTGAAGCATGATTTTTTATGTTTTCAATATAATTGTTCTTGGATTTGAGCTTGTCTGGAGTACTGTGACTTCCTATCTAATTTCTAGAGTTTTCATGAAGGCTTTCTGGATCATTTATTGTTAAGCGGGTGTTTCTGAAGAGGGACAAGTTCTGAAGCTCCCTATTCTATTATCTTACTGATGTTACCTCAGGCCCTATATTTTTTGTTTATCTCAATCACATCAGTTAAATTCTAGTCTCCATAGGGACTATGACCACATTTAGCCATCTGCGTGTCTCCTTACACATAGTGGTTGTTTAATTAATATCTTAATGACTGGATAAATCTTATCAATAACCCTAGTTCAGCATAAAAGTCCCTTCTTAAAACTTTCATTAATTTAGAATAGGCATTCCTCTTTACCAAATAAGCCAAAGCAGGCACTTCTATCTTACTTAATAAAGGCATATATGTTAGCCAAATCCATATTTCCATAATGTAAATTTATGAATATTTAAAAATTATCCTTATGGTTTAAACTTGTACTGATCCTATTTTCTACTAACACCAATCAATGAAGTAGTTGTAGGAAGAGACATTAGAAAGAAAAATTGAGAAGAAACAAGATATTTAGGTTAAGAACTAGAATAGTAAACAGTAGACTTCAGTGAAAAAGAAGGTATTCTTCACACACTAAACATCTACTATTTGCCAAGTACGGTACTGGAAAACAACTTGCTCAATAGTGCCAAAATGTGTAAAATGATTCTGAAATTAAAGAGGCAATAGAGGAGGCCACATAATTAGACAATTATATGAAGGTAATTAAATAACTTAGAGATGAGTCTCAATAGAATTATGGTATTGAAGTAGGTTCAGTAAGGTGGAAAGTAAATGATATATGGTAAAACAGATGATCTATGTATAAAAGCAATTGGGTATGGACAGGAAAAATACAGATGGGGCAGTGTATCTTGAAGAGGAAGCAGGATACAGACAATGGCTTTTTTCAAATATGTATTTTGTTTAACATGGGATAAAAATTAGTCTTGTACTTTGGGAGAGAGTTTAAAAATGCAGTTCAAAGAAAGAATAATCAATAAGTAACAACAGATGTGGGAAGAGGTGGAATCAAGACCAGAGTAGATAATTTAAATTTGGAAAGAATTCATGGCACCTCTTCTTCCTAAAATAGAGGAAAGGGGAAAAGAAAAGATAAAAATTGAGACCTTTTTAAATAGAGAGGGGACTTGGAGGTTTTTTATATTGAATGGCTTTGGTCTGTTTGTTCAGTGACTTTGGATATGACACTGGTTTCCAGATCTGTAGAATTAAATAAAAATGCACTCTTTCCTTCTGCCATGAATAAAGATTACTGGGATGTAGTTAAAATGCTGATGAGATAAGATTAAATACAATAAAACAACACATTTGAAGAAGACAACTGGAAGATGATTAATATAATTATTATTTGGCATATACAGACATGACGGAAGTCTGTTAATAGAAGGTTTAAAAGAAATAATAACCTAGTGAACTAACAGAACCATGGACTCACCTTTGACAAATGAGAAGTTCCATTCTTACTGAGCTATTTCTACACATTGTATGAAGAAGGCAGGGTCTCCCCCTCATCTTTTGCAAAATTTAACATGTAACCTCTGCTAGCACCATCTTGTTTTTGCTCATGTTCTCTTTAAGAATACTTCACATATCAGAAGAAAGAAAAAAGTAAAATACCAGACATCAACACATAGAACCAAAGAGCAAACACAGGCTACCAATCTACAAAGTTTAAGACCTAGTCTGATATACTAAGTGCTCACTCATGAGAACAATTGTTACCAGGTTATAAGTGGCTCTGTGGATAAAGAATCTGCCTGCAATGCAGGACATCTGGGTTATATCCCTGGGTTGGGAAGATCTCCTGGAGGAGGACATGGCAACCCACTCTAGTATTCTTGCCTGGAGAATCCCATGGACAGAGAAGCCTGGTGGGTTACAGTCCATGGGGTCACAAAAAGTTGGACATGACTGAAACAACTGAACATGCACATACGTATGCAAGCTAGTGACTAGACTGAAATAGAAAATAGCAAAACATCCAGAAGTGACTAGTAGATCATCCCTGCTAAATATTTGTACATATTTAATAGCAGAGTCAATAGTAATTCTGAGTTGTCTGATAATTGGTTAGGCATTCATTCAGTACCAATCCAGCTGATTCCTCACTAGTATGTTCAGTTAAACTGCCTGTGGGTGTCACAAAGAACTTTGATCTCCCCATGTGTCAGTGGTTAATAAAGACTCACCCTGTTTTCCAAAAATATTAAAGAAATTAAGTAAATAGTACCTGAAAAAAAGCTTTGATTTACTTAGAGAAGTATACTACATAAACATGAGACATGATTATTAAAATTAATCCTTTTCCTTCTATAATTCTCTTACCTAAAATTGTCACAATTCTTTCCTCTCCAAAGAACTCAACATTTTTCCATAATTGAGTAAGGAATTTTCACGTTGGCTTTAACCAGAATTCCCTCTCCTTTATGGCAGGTTCTCATTACAATTGCTCACATTCCTTTTGTTCCTTTGCTGACTCATCATCATACCATTGTCATCATCTCACCAAGTAAAGAATCTCATCAAACAGCTTAGCTACTAAGTGGAAAATCATCATTATAGCAGTGGGAGAACTCTCAACACATTTGCAACTAAGGAAAGCAAACTGTTACAGGCCCTCCATGGACCAAAGCTGCTATTCATGGAAAACAAATATTTAAAGCATACACAAAATATCAATATATAGAAGCTCCGGGTTGATACTGCATTTGTAAATAAAACCAATCTGTATTTTTTGACATGATGCACACACTATTAATCCAGTTTTTAAAATTCAGATACTGGCAGAACTAGACTATTTCTGTTAGAACTGGTCTCAGGCTAGGTTTACCTTTCACTTTTTTTGATGGTGCTCCTTTTTCACCCATGTGTTCTTAAACTGCTCCTAACTGCCAGGTGTGTCCTCCTGTCTCTCTAAGCCCCAGTTCTTTCCAACCTTCTCTTTGAGGGACCATGCCCAGTGGCCTTCCCAGGTGGAACCGTGGTAAAGAATCCACCTGCCAATGGAGGCAATGCAGGTTCGAGCCCTGGGTCGGGAAGAAGATCCCCTGAAGAAAGAAATGGCTACCCACTCCAGTATTCTTGCCTGAAGAATCCCATGGACAGAGGAGCTGGCAAGCGATAGTCCATGGGGTCACAAAGAGTAGGACACAACTGAATGACTGAACACAACACATGCCCAGTGACAATATGGAAATCCAGTGTCAATTCTTACAGGTCTAATGCCACTGTCTTTAACTTTTCAGTATCCATTTGTTGCTTGATTTTTGGATGGCTTCTCAGTCTCACTTTCTCACCTTGCTAAGAACCCAAGATTGGCATGCTGTTTTACTTGACCTATTTTCTCACCACCTTGCTGTAAGCTTCCAGCCTTCAGGTTGTTACCTTGACTCTAGACTATCAGCTATGGCATCAGAAGCCTCTGAGATTTTCCTCCAGACCTCTTGCCTGTCCCTTATTTTGTGTTGAGTATGATCTGTGGTTGTCTACTATAACAGTACAGGAGATAATTAGGGAAAGGATGGGGAGGAAAGCAGAGAGGTTTTTTATATTCTCCAATTAACAGCAACACATGTACCTGTTAACAAAGCCAGATATTTTTATACCACTCCTGATAGCTCTATGTGATTTCTGGAAAAAACTATTTCTAAGTGTTTGCCAGGTGGTGCAGTGGTAAAGATTCTGCCTGCCAGTGCAGGAAACGCAACTGATGCAGGTTTGATCCCTGGGTTGGGAAGATCCCCTGGAGTAGGAAATGGCAATCTGCTCCAGTATTCTTGCTTTGAAAATTCCATGGACAGAGGAGCCTAGTGGGCTAGAGTCCATGGGGTCTCAAAAAGTTGGACATGACTGAGCACACACACACACACACAAGGAATCAAAAGATATTCCAAAGTTTAAGCCACATCTAGACAAATAAAGAGTAGAAAATAATTAAGGGACTTATTCAAATAATGAAAAACCACCCTTCCACTTCAATTCTGAAGACACTTAAAAGTGTTTACAGGTGAACCACCCACATGATATTTCCTTCAACTTTTTACAAGTTTACCTATAATATGAAATCCACCTGTATTTATATAAAATATGCTATTTGAGTTGGAAGCGGTACCTAAATTATTCTTTTTCCCCCAGTTCATGTTGGAGGTTGAGACATAGTCAAAATATGTAGCTTTATTTTTTCCCTTTTCAGACATTTAAAAGGCATACACTAGCCACTACTCAAAATGGGTTAGAAGACAAAACTGTTGAAAAGTATTATAAAGCTGATGACATTTATATTAACACAGACAGAACATATTATTGGAGAATAGTGTCCTTAGTTGATACATATTCTTAATAAGTTCCAAAAGCAGAGAGTTTCCTAATGTATTTTTTAGTCTCTAATCTATCCTTAGTACCACTGAGTGACACAGATGAATTTCTTGGTATTGGTTCAGATGATGGAACATACATGCAGCTTTCTGGTCATTTATGTGTAAATGCCTTTGGAAAGATTTTCTATACTGTCTTGTGTTTCATAGCCTGTTTCAGGTATGCCTGTAGCTTCTGAATTACTTTGCCATTTGAAAATATGCTTTGGCATGTGTTACAATGGTCAAAAATTCAAAATAATGCTTTTTAACTCATTTCTATTTTCCCACTGAATTAATTCACACTGGATACTCTTTTAACTTATTAATATAGTATCACTCGCCTTCTATCCAAAATCCTTTTTTTTAATAAGAGAACAAAACTAAGCCCCCAGGAGACTGTGTAAACAACTAACATTAATGGACATTATGGGTAAGTGTTAAGAGTGTCAACTTAGGTCTCACCATTTATAAACTGCTTACTAACATCTCTGAGCCAAATTTTCTCATTTTAAAAATGGGCCATAGACATTTCTCCAAAGACATACAAATGACAAATAAACACATAAAAAGATGCTTAACATAATTAACCATTATGGAAGTATAAATCAAAACTAAAATGAGATACCACTAAACACCTGCTAGGATAACTATATCAAAGAAACGAAAAATAACAAGCATTGGTGAGGATGTGGATAAACTAGAATGCTTGTGTATTTCCACTGAGAATGTAAAATAGTGTATTTTCTTTGCAAAAAAAATATGGCAATTCCTTAAAAGGTTAAATATAAAGTGACTAATGATCTGACAGCTCTATTCCTAGGTATAAATGATAACTCAAGAGAAATAATAACATATGTCCACACACACACAAAAATTGTACACTACTATTTATAGCAGAATTGTTTATAATAGCCAAACAAAGGAAAAAAGAAAAATATATGATTTGTCAGTCAGCTCTATGGTATATGAAAAATATCTTAATGATTCTCTTAAAAGTGGGACAAATAGTTGCATCTATCTCATAGAGTTATTGGGAGGATTAAATGATATAATGCATATAAAGTATTAATATAGTGTCAGTATATAGTAGTGTGAAAAGTGAAAATGTTAGTCACTCAGTCCTGTCTGACTCTTTGCGATCCCATGGACTGTAGCCCACCAGGCTCCTCTGTCCATGGAATTCTCCAGGCAAGCATACTATAGTGGGTAGCCATTCTCTTCTCCAGAGGACATTTCTGACCCAGGGATTGAACCTGGGTCTCCTGCATTGCAGGCAGATTCTTTACCATCTGAGCCACCAGGGAAGCCTCAGTACATGGTAAGCAATCACTAAATGATAGCTCTATTGCTACTATGGATTACCTGGTAGCTCAGCTCTTAAACAATTTACCTGCATTTCAGGAGACCCCAGTTTGATTCCTGGGTTGGGAAGATCTGCTGGAGAAGGGATAGGCTACCCACTCCAGTATTCTTGGGCTTCCCTGGTGGCTCAGCTGGTAAAGAATCCTCCTGCAATGCGGGAGACCTTGGTTTGATCCCTGGGTTGGGAATATCCCCTGGAGAAGGGAACACCTACCCACTCCAGTATTCTGGCCAGGAGTATTCCATACAGTCCATGGGGTTGTAAAGAGTCAGACACGACTAAGCAACTTTCACTTTTTACTGCTACTTAATACTACTGGCAATAAAAACTAGTAAGAGTAGTAGAGTTATTGTTAAATAATACTACTAAGTATTATTATAACAATAATATCTATTACTAGTAGAACTATTACTAAATAATCTCTACTTCATGTGCAGTTATAATACATATAATACAATTGCTATAGTTGTTATTATATTACTAAAATGTCTCTATTACCCTGATAGCTTTTTTGAGGATATAATTTGGGGCCTTAGATAAAATTACCATACTCAATATGCTACAAAAAAGTAATAAACTGCAATCAGACAAATCTGATTGAAATCCCATTTTTACTGCTTACTAAATATGTAGCCTCAGGAAAGTTATTTTATCTGTCTGAAACTGAGTTTCTTCACCTGCAAAATGGTTCAATAATACCTATTACTACTTTGGGCTCTTGTGAGGAATAAATAAAACAGTGTATGTACAAATGTGTATTGTAGTGTCTATACATAGTAAATTCTCAAATAAGTTTTAATATGCATAAAATCATGATATTGGCATTAATGAAAGTGTGATGAAACACCCCACAGTTTATGTTAATATGTCAATGAGGCATAAGCTTCAGCAATGCCCTAAAATAGCAATATATGGAATAGAGTTCTGGTCAACAATTATGTTATTCCTAAGGTGTTCATAATTAACTTGTTATATTAAAGATAAATCTTAAGTAAACTGTTAACATTTTTCTTTTCATTATCAAGTGGCTCAAAACAAGTATGATTAAGTTATATAAATTTAAAGTAAGTAAACCAGTGTCAGTCTCAAGCATTAATATGACAGCCAACTCTTATGGAAAAAGCTGGCCCAGAATTTCCAAAGCTGTAAATAATGCAAACATTGTAAAATCTGCGGAATAGAATGGCTTGCAGTTTGGGATATCTCAGGCTAAGCTTGTACATGTTATCCTGTAAAAAATAGATCTTTTGGAAACAGCTCACTAACCCTAGAATATCTACAAGGAACAGTGAATGCTGCCATGAACCAGCTCCAATTGTGTGTGCCAAGAATGCTAAGTGAACTCATGATACCCTTCTTTTTCCTCTCAAAAGTCTTTACTTATTCAAGATTAAATGAAGGTTTTCAAGGAGTTATTTGAAGTTAAAAAGCACAGTAATATACAAAAACTAAAGTAATTTAAAGCAATCCCTTGCTACCAGCATTATATATATGCATATAATGTGATTCATGATGCATATATATGATTCCAGCTAATGGAATACTCATATATTGCTATTTATATTGATATTAATTGTGGCTTGACATTTTAGCTCAGTTGGTTGGTGACCTGCTTTGGATTATTTGTTCTATGACAACTTTAGAAGTAGTTGACTAATTTTGCTAAACTGAAGAGGCTCAGGGAGATCCTAAGTTTCCATCTTCAGTATTTACCATACTGAAGAAATGGTGGATAAATTAGTATTATAATATATTATATCCTGGCAATTTTTGATTATTTTAAAACAATTTAGTACTTGGAATGAGGCTACAACATTTTGTCATTATATTGGGTGAACCTCAAAGAGTATGGAATTATTAATTTATGAGGTCCTGCCACAAAGAAATCACTCTTCTCTTTTCCCATCTCTGTTTTGGCCATTATCATGTGTGTATGTGTACTAAGTTGATTTAGTCCTGTCCAGCTCTTTGCAGTCCTATGGACTGTTGTCCGCCAGGCCCCTTTGTCCATGGGAGTCTCCAGTCAAGAATACTGGAGTGGGTTGTCATGCCCTCCTCCAAAGGATCTACCCAACCCAGGGATCAAACCCATGTCTCCTGTGGCCCCTGCATTGGCAGGCGGGTTCCTTACCACTAGTGCCACCTGGGATGCCCAAGCTGTTATCATATTGCATTGCAATTCTACTTACACATCTCTCTTCCCCACTAGACTTAGAAACACCTTAAGGCCAAGGCCCTCATTTTATTCACCTCTATATTCCTAGGATCTAACACAGTATTTGGGATCCATTAAGAACTTGAAAAATGTTTTAAGGTAAATCGAGTTAAAAAAAAAAAAAAAAGGAAGATTTGACTGAACAGCTAACTTCTTAATTCAGGGCTCAATTAGTTATTTATTTTTTCCTTGTAGTCCTAAGTATTGCATTAAGTACTATCTTTTCCCTTATTCTCTTGTAGTATACAGTGGTCTCTTAGGGGACTTAATATAATTTTCAGTAGAAACTGATATGCTGGTGAAATTGATTTTTGATGAAGATTAAAACTCCTTATACACACAGAGAAAGTTTGAGCCTGTAGTACAAAACACCGTCATTAAAGATGAATTTACACAGCCTGTAAAAATAAAATAAATCCTGAATGAGATAGATGAGAAATAAAGAGAATCTTTGGTATTGGATCAAATTCATCTGGTATTCAATTAGCTTGTAATTATTCCACTCGTCTGAGTTTTTCTTATATAATTTAGACCCCAAAGGTTTAAGTCTTTAACACAAAAGAGAAAATAAACAGTGTTTATATCTATTTTATGCATAACACTGACTGGTAATTTAAGTCTTAGGAAACTTCCAGGAAAAATAGCTATCATCATCAATGAGAAGAACAGAGTACATTTCCAAATTCACCCTTAATTGAAATTAAATGTCACATCTCAAATCTTTCCATCCACATGTATTCATGGCTTTTTCAAAATTTCTAGGACTCTGTTACAGTTTGTAAAGCATGCATTTGGATTCTTTAAAAAAAAAAAAAAAAGCTGTATCCAAAAGAAAGGTCTACCTAGCATCAACACACTTCAAGTGGGGCAGATGCCTCTATGATGTTTTAATAATTTGATATTAAAGCATAATATAAATTAATATACTGTGATAGTGTTATTTTTTCTTATAAAACCATTGAAAATAGATTCCTTTTCAACTGCCAGAAACCTAATTAACCCTGGTATAGCAAAGGTTTATTCATCAAATTAAAAGCTAAATTTACCTTTAGAGAGAGAAAATAAGTGGAAGATTATAGGACCAAATTGGATTTGTGTGTGTTTTTTATGTATTGCTTTTGTCTTTATATTTCATACATTGCCACAAGCAGCTTTAACTGAATAGGCTTGCTTTGTGAAAACAAAGTTTTAATATTATTTTGTTAAGAACTTGTTTATCATCTCAAAATATATAGTTATTTGGTTAAGATTAATCTTCTTTCAGCATCACAATGTGAACACAATTTAGCAACAACCAAACTGTCATCACTATGTCAGCAAAAAGTATGTAAATTTCTAGAATCTTGTGGATGACTAATGGATTACACTATAGGAGAGAGAAAGTCAAGATGTTTATTTTCCTCTAGAGACACAACAAAATATCTGTACTGATGCCAACTCTATGCAATAAAAAGTATTCATTTCAACCCCAAATTTTCATTTACTGGCTTGCCTTTACAAATATGCAGAATTGAAAACTGATTGTAATCCTCAAAAAAAAAAAAAAACACAAAGTAAATAATAATTCCAGGTCATGTTTTTAAAACAGTCTTGAAATTGATACTTAAATAGCTCCTACAATATTTCTAATTTGGCATAATTGAGACTCTTCTTCATGGGGAAAACAGAATTCAAAATATTCTGGAGAAAATTAATTAATGTTGGCTCTGTGTATCTATTGTTTGACAAACTACACCTAGCTTAGTTGCTAATGATAAACTTTTTTGTTTGTTTATGATTTTGAAGGTCAGAAATCTAAGAAGAGTTCGGTTCAAAGGTTTATCTCTGAACTTAAAAGTCAGGGCATCTGGGACTGGAGGATTCACTTCCAACATGGATTCACACTCATTCACTCACATGTCTGGTTCCTTGGTTCTTTGTTAGCCTTTCTTTCATCAAATGGTATCTCATCCTCTAGGGACTCTACATGTGGCTTGGGTTTCTCACAGCATGGTAATTTCAGATCAGACTAAGAGACCCAAAGTGAAGTTATGAGATTTCTTTTGGCCCAGCCTCCAATATCCTCAAATATTATTCCTTCCATACTCTATTGGTCAAGTATTTCCCAGACCAACCAGATTCAAGGGGAGTGGAATGAGAAACTACATTTAAATGGTAGGGATAGGAGAAAAAATCTGGGGCTAGCTTTAATCCACTGTAACGTTATCTCAAAAATTTTAAATATTGGGATTTGGCAAATCTGAACTTGGTAATGTCCTTAGCCATTTAGTTCAGATTGTTATATTTTGGGTAGTTCTCATTTCAATTCTAGTTTTAAGGATATCTGAAGCTGCATGTGCTTGGTAAATTTTTAAAAAATGGAGTAAAATAATTTCTAGAGGTTTTGAGACCTTACTGAATTCTAAAACTTTTCAAGATATACAGAAGGATGTCCAATCACCCCAGTTATCTTTCTCTAGCTCAATTTTATGCTTAGGATTTCTAAGCCCTCATCACTCTGACTACAGAGCCCCCACCAACACTGAAGAGTTCTCTGACATTTAAAGAGCTCCTAACATCACCTTACGATTGAAGCATGAGTAAATTACAATACAAAATGATTTCCAGTTGTGAATAAACAGTACTAAATAAATCTGTGGAAAAGTTAAAATCACTTAAAATTAATCAGTCATGTGCTCCTTGGAATGCCAAAGATTTTGTTTAACAGATTTTGTTTTTCTTTCTCTGAATTACATGGTTGATTTAGCTAGCATCTTGGAGAAACAGCCTTTCTGGAATGAAAAATGGGCAGGTTTCCACTTTTCTGTCAATAAAGTTGTTTCCAAATTATGTAACAATATAAAAACTGAAAAGTTCAGCCTTGCATCTAAAGTAAATTGGAAGCAAATTACTCTAGTGCTTTCACAGGGTGATATTGTTGAGTTATTTTGGCATATATATCTAAGTTAGAATAAATAAATATGTATATATATATATGTGTGTGTATATGTGTGTGTATATATATATATATATATATATATATATATATATATATATATGCACACATCTTAGGGATGTCCTGAATAGCACAGACAAGTGTGACACCCAGTGAGTCTGAATAATGAAATTTACTCCCTACAAAAGTTTCCCTCCTTACTTTAGAGCAACATTCCTCAAACTTTTCTGTTGAAGTTTGCTTAATGGCAGAGGAAAATGAAGAAGCATCTCCCTAGAGGCCACAAACACAAAATTTAGTCATGTTTTATTTGAAATGGTTGTGTGAATTTTGCTTTCTACTCCTTACTTCATGTTTTCATATAAAAATAACTTATCCATTTGAATCTTCAACAAATGATACAAGATCATTTTATGGTTTCATGTAACCCCTGGCATACCACCAAATACTCTTGAGGTATTTTATTCCAGTATGGATGGACAGATGTAAATAAAACTTACTGAAAGAGTGTGTCCACACATCTAGATTCGGCTTTAACAAAATGTGGAAGACTCTGCAAAGTAATATTCAGATGGTAGAGAGATAGATAGTCTAATACTTTGACATTATCTACAGAATATTCAGCATTTTCACAGCCCACTCTTGACAACATGTTTATTATTTTGTTTTTTCTTTAAAATATTTAACTCTGCTACTCATATGGCTAGGCTGCATTAACTATACTGTGCTATGTTTCATTTTATAAAAATGAACAAGCTCTTAAGAATAGGTTAGAGGAATCTCTCACATATTTTCAAGATATAAACGAGCCTATAAAAATAAAAATTGGATTGGAAAGATCAAAGTTGGAGTCAAAAACTTCCAAAGTGAGTGAAATATTGGGGCCAATTCATCTTCCCTGGCTATATAATTGGTAGGTACCACTGCGGTCACATATTTCAATGTCACATACCCAAAGTATAACTAATAACTTTGCCAGCATATTTGCCTAGTTATCTTGTTTAGTATTAAAGAAATTATCTGAAGTGAACAATAGAACAAAACCCAAGATAGACAAAAGCTCACAGATGTTAAAGAATGTAGTTTAATGGACATGGTTTGAAAGAGACACTAGCAGGTCTCTGAGTTTTAAGCTTAAAGTTCTTGGAATATAAGGATTAGTGGTAAGAGACTCAAAAAGAGGCTCAATACCTTGTGTCTTTATTTCAGTCTGTAAAAAGACAGTAGCAACCATAAATCAACTTGTTTCTTTTTGTTACACCATATTATTTATAAATACACAGGATCTCAACCTAAAAACAAGTTTTGAAGTTTTAAATAGTCCTGAATTGTGCCACTGGATATAATATTATCAAATCATTCTAAAGGTTGTACTGAGGGGCTGTTTTATTTTGAAAAAGGGCTTGTTTTCCAGGAGTTAATGCCCTCTGAATAAAAATTTAGAATGGACAAGCATGAAAAGTTTTCTGTACCAATCACCAATGCCTGACACCCAGGAATCTATCAATCACAGAGTCAAAAAGCTCTGTCCTATAGCGCAGTAAATACCCAGTGTAACCAATTAGTATCACCATTCCTTGATGCAATAAAAACTCATTTCCTTAAACTGCTATTGCACTGAACTCCAGGGTTATAAATGAGCAGATGCAAATTGATTTGCATGAAATAACAGTAGCAGTAAACCTTTCCTGATTCATGCAATTTTCTCCATCTGTTAACAGAGAGCAAGTTTAAGATCTATTATTTCCTGAAGGAGACTTACCCAGCTGGACATCTATAACACTTGGCTGATTCTCCATGGGGAACAATGGCTTGGGAGGTTTGTCTGTGAGTAAAGCTAGAAGAGAAAATGAAAAAAGGTAACGAAACAATTGAAATAAATTACAGGATGAGAAAGATTCTACCCTGTATGGTATTTAATGTCTGTAAACTTGATAGCATGTAAACATTTATCAGACAGTGTTCCTACATGAGTTGTTACTCTATCCATACAATGTCCATTTCCTGGCACATTTAGAGTGCTGTTGATTCACTGTAAATTGGCTACTTACTTTGAAAGCTACACTTTCCAACAAGATCAAATGAATATCTACTTTGAATGGTTTTATTAGCTTGTGAGTGTCAAGAAATAGAGATTTTAAAAGTATAATCATATAAACATTAAATCTTCAGACCCACGTAAAATATTCTTAGTGACATGAATCCTAATGAACATTTTTGGTGGATTGAAACTTCTGCACCTCTGAACCATCCCTCACTCTCCATCTCAATCTCTAAAACAATATAACAAAAGACACTGGTAACTTCATTAGTATAATTGATAATTGATCAAAAACACTGAACAAATATATTTTTCCCACTAAGTCCTATGCTAAGCGTTAAGGGAAAAGAAGTAAAATTTTCATCTTTGCATTCAATGTATAACCTAGGAGTATGAACACAGAAGTAGCACATGAACTAAAGATATTGAAGAACAAAGAAGACAACTTAATAAAACATTGTACCATTTGAGTTATAAAACTATAATGTGGAGAGATTTCCCTGGTGATCTAGTGGCTAAAACTTCATGCTCCCAATTCAGGAGTACTGGGTTCCATTCTTGGACAGAGAACTAGATCCCATGTGCCTCAGCTAAGAGCTCATATGGAGCAACTGAAGATTCTGCATGCTGTAATGCATAGTGAACATCCAACAGGCTTCACCTAAGACCCATGACAGCCAGATAAAGAAATTAAAGCTATACGGGGTAAAGGAATGGAGAAAGGACAGGTCAAAATTTGTTGTCAGGTTGGGCAAAGTTTCATGAAGAAAGTGAGTCTCCACACAGACCATAAGAAGTGGAAAAGATTTGGAAAGGCAGAGTAATGAATGAGAAACACAGGGAAAATTAATAACATAAGTCAAGGATTAGAGGGCTTCCCTGATGTTTCAGCTGATAAAGAATCTGCCTGCAATGTGGGAGACCTGGGTTTAATCGCTGGGTTGGGACGATCCCCTGCAGAAGGGAATGGCTGCCCACTCCAGTATTCTGGCCTGGAGAATTCCATGGACTTTATAGTGCATGGGGTCACAAAAAATCGGACAGGACTGAGCAACTTTCACTTAGCAAGCACACTGGGATTAAAGTTGAACAATCTGGTAAGAAGGAGTTGAGTGGGGTGGGGTAAAAATAAGTTGTTCATGATGTGAATTAATTGGAAATAACACTTGATATAATTGAGCTCACTTCTAGAGGATCTTGAGACATATGCAGAGGAATCTGGACATGATATAGTAGGCTAGAAGACCACTGTAGAGTTTTGGAAAAATAGCAACAAAAGACTATCTAAAAGATTATCTATCTTTAGTGCTATCTAAAGACAAATGGCTTGATATGTACAAAGGTCTGGGGGGAAAAACAGCTTAAGAGGATTCAGTAACAATGCTGCAGTGAGGGGATAAGGAGTCAGAATATTGAAGTCTAGAGAAATTTTTTTTTTTTTTTTTTAATGAGGAAAATTTGAGAGTCACCTAGAAGAAAGAAATGCAAGGACTTGGCACATAGATATAAAATGCTTTATGACAAAATTTATGTGATGCTAATATTTATATCTTGAGTTCCTTTTAATTATCTCTGTATTTATGCCTTACTTCAACTATCCAGTTAGACTCTTACCTATCTAGGGGAAATGTTTTATACTTCTTTGTAATTCACAAGCGACCTAGAGTAGGGCTAGGCATGTAAGAGATAATCATTAAAGCATTGTTAATTGATTGGTTAGGAATTCTTGCTGACATTAGAGAAGTTCATCTCATATTTGCAAAGATATTTAAATGAAAAGAGAGACAAGAGTTGGGCACACAATAGGTAAGGTTGTGTGCTAAGTTGCTTCAGTTGTGTCTGACTCTTTGTGACCCTATGGACCATAGCCTGCCAGGCTCCTCTGTCCATGGGATTCTCTGGGTAAGAATACTGGAGTGGGTTGCCATTTCCTTCTCCAGGGAATCTTCTCTACCTAGAGATCAAACCTGGGTCTCCTGCATTGCAGGTAGACTCTTTTCCACTGAGTCACCTGGGAAGCCCAGGTAAGGTTAGGGAAATGCACAAACTTGGCGATATACACACAAAAAATTGTGGATAACAAACAAAGGCACTGAAAAAGAGCTTTACATAACTTTAATTTTATCTTCCTGATATCCAAACTATTCAGGAAAATTTTAGTGATTTGTTCTCATTTTTCCAATAAATCTTTGTTGATGACCTGTAATGCATCTTGTCCTTACGGAATTAAGTGATCTATTTTTCTAACTAAGCTGATTGTAGCATAATATAGGCAGACATACAAACTTAATATCTATAGTCTTCATTTTTTCAATATTTCAGTTATTTTTAATACCCTTATATTTAAATATTTGAAATGCAAAGAATAAACTTTAGACAAAATTTAAATATTTGTATACAAAACCCAGTCATAATAGATGTTCACTTTTGTTGTTTGCTATTGTTTGAAATAGCAAAATGTTGAGTACTACCAAAATATCCATCAGTAGGAGTCTGGTTAATAATATTATGTTACTTCTATATAGTGATATATTATGATACATCTACTTAAAAGAATGAGGTAAATCTGTATGTCTATCATGAAATATCTCTAAGATACACTATTCAATGAAAGAAACAAGGTTCTAAACAGTGTGCATAATAATACTATTCTTTTTGTGAAAAATATATGTGTGCATGCACATGTGTTATGCATTTATAAATTGGTATAAGCATGGAATATTTCTGAATGGATACATGTGAAATTCGTAACAGTGATTTCCTCTGAGGAGAAGAACTAGGTGGCTGAGGAGTAGTGGTGGATAGGTTAATTTTCACTGTATACCTTTTGTACATTTCGAACAACATGAATATATTGTGTATTAAAAGCATGAATAAAATTAAAATTAAATAAAGTCCTGCCACCTACATTTTATTTATAAAGGAATAATTTTGGTTATTTGATATAATTATTGTCAATCTGCCTTACACATCTAGATTATAGATATCTTGATTGCTGGAGACTGTTCTTAGTATTATTTTCAAATATGTCTTGCCACCAAATGTATTATTTGGAATGTGGTAGGTGGGAAGTAACTTTAGGTAATGTATTTCATGCTCTAAGTTGAATATGTTGGCTTACTTTCATTAGGATATGAATTTGGAGTCATGGTTGCCCCCCATTCTAAAATTTGCCATGGACTATGGATATATTTACTCTGATTTTATGATTGTTAAGTGTCAACTACTAACATTTATTAATATTCATGATAATTTTAGGTGCCTTACATTCACAGGTGGTTCATAATTTTCAGTTATGTGCTTTCATATACATTAGCTCATGTGATCTACACAATGACTTGGAAGGTAAGGAAGATAGAATTATGGCCACCTTAGAGATGAAGCTAAATGAAGCTTATGTTATCTCATTTGGTGCCCCCTTGTGATCAAAATCTCCTATATGCAGAATGGAAAGGAAGATAGACATAAATTGTAGGCAGGAAACAGGTAAAAAATGCTAAGTACTGAATCAATGATTTTAGCCTCTTTGACTACAGACTAATCAACTAAGCAAGGTTCCCAGGCCAGTGACAGTGGCAAACAGTCAGCTGAAACACAGTTTCTAGAGAGCATTTCATGCATATACATTTTTTCCCCAAACCCATGAATGAAAGGAAATGAACTTGCACTTATCCTAACACATCCCAGTGGGATGTATGGGCGTGGAACCTCATTAAATTCCAATATCATGTCTAGGCCTGGGAATTGCCAAGAAGTGCAGAACATTTGTGATGATAAAGCAGCAACTTCAGCAGTTCATCTGGATCCTGACCAGAAGCCCACAGACAAATCTATCAGCGTCCAGCATAATTACAGTATTTGCAGATTAGCTAGAGCACATGCCATGAACAGGCAAGCTCATTTCTTTCTTCTTCTTTTTTTTTAAAACCTCATCTGAAAATCACAATTACTGTTTGGGAAATGAAGGGGAGAACTGTCAATACCAGGCCCCATGAACCACACAGTGGAGATTCACAGTTTTATTAGAAAACTTATCTTGGACTTCTAGACTAATTGAGGTCTGAGCTAGTCTTTGAATTTGCTGCTTAAGCTTCATGTTTTGATGGAAAGAATGGGAGCAAGGGATGCAGTTTGGTACTAACATTTAAGTCCAGAATTTCTTCCTGCATTTCCCTCTGTAGCTGCTCATGTTTAATTATCCTTAAATATAATTGCTGTACAGAGTATACCATGGTATTAGTCTTAATGTGCTACTGAAGCTATGACTGTTACCACTTGTTTCTTCCTAAAGCTAAGTTTTATATGTTTGATACTAACTTTTCTGAGGAGAATGTCCAAATTACCTCTTCCTTTCCTATTGCAGGCAACAGTTGTATATACCTGTGCAACCAGAACAATTGATTCGACTGAAATGATGGATACATTTCTGTGAGCTTAGTGTGAGAAATCAGTAGAATCAATTGTTAGATTGAATAAATCAATTTATTGGACTATATTGCCTAAGAGTTACATACAGTTATTATAAGTTTCATTGTCTTCCTTTGTTAATGTGTCTCTAATTAGACTTGCCAGCGAGCCAAGCAGGAGGGAATAGGACAGTTGGATGCAAAGGACACTAAGTATGAACCCACTAGAATCACGAAGTGACTATTTAATTTTTATGAATGAAGACATTATGAAATGTGTATGTTTAGCTCAACAAAATGTATCCCTCCAAATCCATCCAATATCAGCACTGAAATCATATTCCAAAATCATTAGTTTCACCACAACATTTAACCATAAAAAATCTCCCAATGTTCCCTACATTTATAAGAGGATAGAATCTGAACTTATCAGGTGAATATAAAGGCAGCCATGATACAGCCTTAAACAAAACAAAACAAAACAAAAACCTCTTCCTGCATTCTTACGCACTCCTTTACTTTATCTGTACTTTGTTTGGCCAAGTTACTTGCCTGATTTACACATTGCAACTCTGTATCTAAGCTTGGAGACAAATTATAATAGTTACCATAATTACAATTTATTTAGTATCTGCCATGTGCTCAGCCTTTTTTTAAGACATTTTATATTACATTTTACAAATAACTTTCTCAAACTCAAGGAGCTCTTGACTTGTACAAGAGGGATCTGAACTGAGTTATGTCTGACTTCACCATGCTGGCAATGGCTTTTGAAGACCTTCCTCTTCAGCATCCCAAGTCCTATCTATCTTCCAAAAGTCAGCTGAAACCCTACATCCTATAGAAAGCCTTCCCTAATAAAAGCCTAAACAAACCTTTCCTCTCTCTGAAATCCTAAAGCAAGTAAATTTCTTTCTGAAATCCTAAAGAAAGTAAAAACTCTTTCTTTGAACCATTCATTTGGTTCTCTGCATATGTTGCCTTAAAAACAAATTCAACATCATTTTATATGGTTATTTCTAGTCTCCCTAACGAGATTTTGAAGTTCCTAGATGACAAGAATCATGTCTCGCATAACTCAACAGTTAAGATAGTGTCTGACACTGTGGAACAAATAAACACAATCTTCAAATTAATTTTCCTATTGAATTCTTTCTGTAAAAATGGGTGCTTCTCATAGGGTTCCTAGGTTACAAGGAACAGAAACACACTCTTGTTAATTTAAGAAAAAAGGGAATTTATCAGAAGGATGTTTCAAGGATGGACAGGATGTCTGGGGGACTAAGTTTAGAAACAAGAAAGAAATCAGGCCAGGTCTAGATGTACAGGCAGAAAGGAACTACACCACAATTTTATCTAGATTCCATTACTGGACTGAATTCACTCCAACTGGTTTTCTGTGTTTTTTAAATTTGCTTTGTCTTGCTGTGCTGCATCTTGTTTTCTGCCCTTGTGTCATTTTGAGCAAGATTCAAAATCTGAGGAAAGAGAAGCTGAAGGGACAAGATTGAAAGTCCAGCCCTAGCCAAGACTGCATGCACACCCCAAGGAAAAGAAGAATCTCCTTAAAGCAAGATTTCACTGTCTCAGCAACATTATTAATTTTCAGTGCTAGATAATTTTCTCTTGTAGGTGGCTGTCTTCTGCATCATAGAATGTTTAATGGCTTCATTGGCCTGCAGTCACTCAATGCTAGTAGTAACCTCCCCCAGCTGTAACACCCAAAAATGTCTCCAAATATTGGCAAATGCACCTAGGGAACAAAAGCACCCTAGGTTGAGAACCACTGTCTTGCAAGAAACTTAGGTTCTCTGTTGTTCTGAGGGAACTGAAGATCTTCAGAAAGATTTGGGAACAGTCTTCACATGGGAGAAGAAAATGGAGGTCCTTACTAAGCAAATTAGGATGAAGGAGAGCCAGGGATCTTGTTAATATCCTTAAAGATTTCTTGTAATCATGAAAGGAGATTCTCCAAGTCTAGCCAAAGTAGTTGACTAGCTTCAAGATTTCATAAATTGAACACAGAATGAATCCAGACATTGCTGAGTTCTGGAAACACCATAACCCTTACTATTTCTTGGAAAGGACTATCTCTGAGTTAACTTCAGAGACTTCCTAATTTTGAATTATGATGCACATTTTTTACTGACTACTTAATGAATATAATGTTCCATATATTGTGAAGGTTTCATTTCTAGGATTACTAAGTTAAGAATCCCCTATTTAGGTAATCATTCAGGAAACATATATAATAAATATGATTATTTAATATCATCTTTAATCCTCCAAATCGGGAAACTCAAACAGGACCAGCATTAGATATAATGTGTCTCCTTTGCCCTAAGCTTCCTCTTTTTGTGTACCCTATTTCAGAGGAGTTTCTTTTCCAACCTGATTTTATGCACCCAGTATGTCTCTCTAAACAAATCTTGCTGCAAAGAAACCTCTGTGATCTTCCCAGTGTACCAGGCCCGCGCACTTGTCTCATGCATCCCACCTGGGCTGGTGATCTGTTTCACTATAGATAATATACATGCTGTTCTCTTGAAACATCCCACCCTCGCCTTCTCCCACAGAGTCCAAAAGGAAGGTGGGAGGGGGGGATCGGGATGGGGAATACATGTAAATCCATGGCTGATTCATGTCAATGTATGACAAAAACCACTACAATATTGTAAAGTAATTAGCCTCCAACTAATAAAAATAAATGAAAAAAAGAAACCTCTGTGATTTAAATATTAGCATGAATTTAAGATATCTGAACCTCCTTTCCTAAGGACAGTCACTTTTGAAGAATTGTCTGGAAATGTGTAAGGGCAGGCTTTATTCCTTAATAGAAGGTTAAACAATAAGCACAAAACTGGCCCCAGGACGCTTCTCTTTACTCCTGTCTTTACACTGGTATTGGACAACAGATAGGGTAGGCTTCAGCAGAAGTTAATGAAGACGGATACATTATTTTCCTCAGGATTCCAACCAACATTACTATGAGTGATTTCTCTACTTAACATTATCTTAGGAAAGACAGCCCAGACATAGTTTAAATTAAATAACACATTAATGTCCATGAAAAGTCTTGTTTTCACTTCAGTCTGTTACAACCTCCACCAACTAAGTGTGTGCATGTGTATGCTCACTTGTGTTGAACACTTTGAAATCCCATGGACTTCAGCCACCAGGCTCCTATATTCGTGGAATTTTCCAGTCAAGAGTACTAAAGTGGGTTGCCATTTCCTTCTCCAGGGGATCTTCTTGACTCAGGGATCAAACCCATGTATCCTGCACTGGCAGGCAGATTCTTTACCACTGAACCACCTGGGAAGCCCTCCATAAATTAAGCACTACAGCAATTAATTTTTTATAAATATTTTCTCCACCAAAACTCAATATCTTTGCCTCATTTAAAATAGGAGGGGGCAGACTGACATATTATTCATCTATCAATTCCATCCAGAAAGAATATGTATTCTCTATCTGTTCCAGCTATGGTAGAAAAGTTGTGATAGAGTCAGGAAAAAAAAAATCAAGTCAGTGATTCCAAGAGTCATTGTAGATTTGTTTCAAATCATTGATGGCTTGACCTTCAGATATTTGGAAGTACGTCTCCCATACCTCCCTACTCCTAACTAAAAATAATTCCCTTTAGTAGGTCACTGGAGAAGTAAATGACAACCCATTCCAGTATTCTTGCCTGGAGAATTCCATGGACAGAGGAGCCTGGCAGGCCACAGTCCATGGGGCCACAGAGTTGGACACAGCTGAGCGACTAACACACACACAAGTCACTATTACTGATGGTGGTGGCTCATGATCCTAATGCATGCATTTAAAGATAAAATTACTGAAAACCTCAGAGGTAAATAGACAGGAGGTCATATTCATAGGATTGAACTGTTCTTTTAGTACAAACGCAGTCTATTTCCACTAAAATACTCCTGCCATCATTTAAAGCCATTCCAAGTATTTGTCTTTATTTAGCATAAAATTTAAGTCATATATTTTCTTTGACTCAGTAGGTGATCCTTTAACAAGCAGATACTAAGTTGCCAGGGAAGTGCTAATTGTTGATATCTGCCAGGCTATTGCCCCCTGCACAGCTCAGAACTCCTGACCTTCCCATCCCCAGCAACTGCTCTGGGCATGTGGCTCAAAGACTGTATCCTGCCTTGCAATTCAATTGATGTGCCTTGAGGGTCATGAATGGTCAGAGTTGCTGTGAAGTTGCCCTAAGGTGCCCTTTCCTCTATATTTATTTAAACTAATGTTTGAGTTTTGAGCAATGCATGAGCTTTGGGAAAGCTTGAGCATAAAGGCAGGGCAATTTCTTCTCAATGCCATTTGACATAGGGCCCTTCTCTGGAGAGAACAATGTTTATTCAGCACAAATCTGCCCAGACATAAAACAACTTCTTCAAACTTGAAAAGGAAACAACCTTGGGGGAAATTGAAACTTAAACAGAGGTTGTGACAGTAGGTTTCTCTCTCTCTCTCTCTCTTCACAGAACACGCTTTTTCTTCACTTTTGCCTTTTCCCCCTCTAGAAAGAAAAATCAAGAAAGATTTTTGCCTTCTGTCTTTAGAATAGTACTCCTGGGGCACTTCTGCTTATAGTGCACTTAAATTAATATAGTGTACTTCTGAGTTCCACATACAACTTGGGATATAGTTAGCACTAAGTAATGAGAAATTGATTAGTTTTATTTTTTCAGCTTTATTGACATGTAACTCTGTGTAAGTTTAAGATCTTGGAGGGGGAAATGGCAACCCACTACAGTATTTTTGCCTAGAGAACCCCCTAGACAGAGGAGCTTGGCAGGTATGGTCCATGGTGTTGCAAAGAGTTGGACATAACTGAAGTGATTTAGCTTGTATGCACAAGTTTAAGACACACAATGTATTGATTTGATACACTTTTATATTGTAATACAATTACCACCATAGAGTTAACTAATATCTCCATCAGGTCACATAATTTCCTTTTTGTGGTGAGAATATTTAAGGTCTACTCTCTTAGCAATTTTCAAATATATATTGCAATAATGTTCATTATAGTCACCATGCTGTGCATAAGATTCCTGGAACTTATTCATCTTCTAATAAGTTTGTACTCTTTGACTGACATCTCACCATTTTTCCCACTTTCCAGCTCCTAGTAACCACTGCACTAGTCTCTGTTTCTATGAGTTTGGCTTTTTTTTAGATTCCACATATAAGTGGTATCATGCAGTATTTGTCTTGTCTGACTTATTTCAATTGGTACAGTGCCCTCTAGGTCCATCCATATTGTTGCAAATGGCAAGATTTCCTTCTTTTTCAAAGAGGAATAGTATTCCATCATGTATCTTTATTAGATAGGTCAAGTTTCAACTTGCATCAAGATCCTCATTGGCTTTTGTGGTTACTGATCTGTCAGATTCTAGAAATTTGGTCCTGATAGGCTTAAGAATATAATAAGATACTCAGAGATAGATATTTTTGGAGCTAGACAGGGATTTATTTGTCTAATTTATCTGGCTATTTTGACAGATGAAGAAATTGAAAGGCAGAAAGAGTTGTTGAACATTATATCACAAATTAGTGATAAAGCATAAGACTAAAACCCAGGTTTTCTGAATTAAAGATCAATATTCTTGCCACCGCCCCATGACTAATACTGATTAAACATGCCACTGCAGATGGTGACTACAGGCATGAAAGATGCTTGCTCCTTGGAAGAAAAGCTATGACCAAACTAGACAACATATTAAAAAGCAGAGACATTACCTTGCCAACAAAGGTCCATCTAGTTAAAGCTATGGTTTTTCCAATAATCATGTATGGATGTGAGAGTTGGACCATAAAGAGGGCTGAGCAATGAAGAATTGATGCTTTTGAACTGTGGTGTTGAAGAAGACTCTTGAGAGTCCCTTGGACTGCAAGGTGATCCAACCAGTCAATCCTAAAGGAAATCAGTCCTGAATGTTCATTAGAAGAATTGATGCTGAAGCTGAAGCTCCAATACTTTGGCCACCTGATATGAAGAACTGACTCATTGAAAAAGACCCTGATGCTGGGAAACATTGAAGGCAGGAGGAGAAAGGGATAACAGAGGATGAGAAGGTTGGATGGCATCACCAACTTGTTGGACACGAGTTTGAGCAAGATCTGGGAGCTGTTGATGGACAGGGAAGCCTGGCATGCTGCAGTCCATGGGGTCGCAAAGAGTCAGACACGACTGAGCGACTGGACTGAACTGATGCATTCCGTGCCAAGCTCTTTTACATTCACTCCGTCATTAAATCCTCAAAACAATATATGAAGTAGGTCCTAACATTATCAATATTTGACAGATGAGAAAACTGAGGTTCAGTGAGATTAAGTGACTTGGCTAAAGTCATATTGCTGATAAATACATTATGGGTCCAGGATTCAACCTAAGTCTATTTGACTCTTGAGTCTGAGCTCATAGATACTACTCTATACTGTTACTTCTCTTCCTTGTTTTTTGACTTCAAACTCTGTTTCTTTTTTATTCAAAACATATCCAGTTTCCATATAAGTATCTCAAAAATAGTTATTTTATTTAATTGATGGAGTTTGAGGATGAGCTGACTGAATACCCTTTTTTTCTTTTTTTTTTTTAAATGTTTATTGGAGTACAATTGCCTTACTATGTTTTGTTAGTTTCTACTGTACAGTAAAGTGAATCAGCAATAACAGTACATATATGCCCTTTTTTGGACTTTTTTACCATTTAGGTCACCACAGAGCACTGAGTAGAGTTTCCTGTGCTATACAGTTCTCATTAGTGATCTGTTTTATACATAATATCAATAGTGAATATATGTCAATCCCAATCTCCCATTTCATCCCACCCTCCCCTTTCCCCTTTAAAATCCCTATGTTTGTTCTCTATGAATGAGTCTCTCTTTCTGCTTTGTATAACTTCCTCTGCATCTATACAATTCTACAAGTCAAATAGTGGGATAAAAGTTCAATTTGGATTGGTGTTATTCATTCTTTCAATCAGCTAACAAAAGTTTATAGCTCTTCTATTTTAAAATGGTACTCTATTAAATAGTGTATGTGTCTATGCTGGGGTTGGGGATGTAAAGCACAACTTTGAAGAATATATGGAGTAATATCCAAAGAGTTAATCTAGTATGAGAGATAGGCATGTACAAATGAATGACAAGAAGTAGAAATTGCCTATTTTAGTTTTTCTTGGTATTACAACAAGTTATCAAAAACTGAGTGGTTTAAAACAACATATTTATCTTATAGTTTGCGATGTCAGAAGTCTAACATGGATCTTACAGAACTAATATTAAGGTGTTGCTAAGGCTGTGTCCTTCACTGAGGCCCTAGGCAACAATTTATTTCCTTTCTTTTTCCAGCTTATAGAGGCTGCCCACATCCCTTGGTGCTTGGTCTTCTTCCATCCACTAAGCCACCAAAGGTAGCTTGAGTCCTTCCCACATGATGTCATGTAACTCTTCTCTTCTGCCTCCCTCTTTCACTTTTAAGGACTTTCACTTTTAATCACTGGTGATTACATTGGGCTCATTTGGGTAATTAAGAAAAACTTCTCTATTTTAAAGTGACACGATTAGCAATCGTAATTCCATTTGCAAACCTAATTTGCCTTTGCTATATAACCTAACAGATTCCTAACAGATTAATATGTGGACATCTTTGGAGAGCCATTATTCTGCCTACTAAAATGTCACAAAAGGTAATCAAATAAAATGCAAATGGAATTTACAGAAGGATATGAAATCTTGGCTGTCATTTGGAAGAACATATTAATACATTGCATGTGTTGTATTTTAATGAAAACTTTGGTTTACTAGTTTCATTTCAGGC
Source organism: Dama dama (assembly GCF_033118175.1). Lineage (NCBI taxonomy): Eukaryota > Metazoa > Chordata > Mammalia > Artiodactyla > Cervidae > Dama > Dama dama. The sequence goes on along the minus strand of NC_083714.1, from coordinate 59,554,171 downwards.
AAATCAGTTTGTGAACAGGGACATAGTCTTTATATTTAAAACAGAAGTCCATCAAGACAATTAGTTAATTGTGTACATTGTAATTTTAATACATTGGGCTGCTATTGATAATTCTGTTTTAACCTTAGTGATTTCTTTATCTATAACTATCCTTTTCATTATAGGGGACTAGAATGCAAAAGTAGGAAGTAAAGAAACACCTGGAGTAACAGGCAAATTTGACCTTGGAGTACGGAATGAAGTAGGGCAAAGGCTAATAGAGTTTTGCCAAGAGAACGCACTGGTCATAGCAAACACCCTCTTCCAACAACACAAGAGAAGACTCTACACATGGACATCACCAGATGGTCAACACTGAAATCAGATTGATTATATTCTTTGCAGCCAAAAATGGAGAAGCTCTATACAGTCAGCATAAACAAGACCAGGAGCTGACTGTGTCTCAGATCAAGAACTCCTTATTGCCAAATTCAGACTTAAACTGAAGAAAGCAGGAAAAACCACTAGAACATTCAGGTATGGCCTAAATCAAATCCCTTATGACTATACAGTGGAAGTGAGAAATAGATTTAAGGGACTAGATCTGATAGACAGAGAGCCTGATTAACTATGGATGGAGGTTCGTGACATTGTACAGGAGACAGGGATCAAGACCATCTCCATGGAAATGAAATGCAAAAAGGCAAAATGGTTTTCTGAGAAGGCCTTACAAATAGCTGTGAAAAGAAGAGAAGCGAAAAGCAAAGGAGAAAAGGAAAGATATTGCCATTTGAATGCAGAGTTCCAAGGAATAGCCAGGAGAGATAAAAAAAGCCTTCCTCAGCAATCAATACAAAGAAATAGAGGAAAACAATACAATGGGACAGACTAGAGATCTCTTCAAGAAAATTAGAGATACCAAGGGAACATTTCATGCAAAGATGGGTTTGATAAAGGACAGAAATGGTATGGACCTAACAGAAGCAGAAGATATTAAGAAGAGGTGTCAAGAATACATGAAAGAACTGTACATAAAAGATCTTTATGACACAGATAATCACAATGGTGTGATCACTAACCTAGAGCCAGACATCCTGGAATGTGAAGTCAAGTGGGCCTTAGAAAGCATCACTACAAACAAAGCTAGTGGATGTGATGGAATTACAGTTGAGCTACTTCAAATCCTGAAAGATGATGCTGTAAAAGTGCTGCACTCAATATGCCAGCAAATTTGGAAAAGTCAGCAGTGGCCACAGGACTGGAAAAGGTCAGTTTTAATTCCAATCCCAAAGAAAGGCAATGTCAAGGAATGGCCAAACTACTGCACAATTGCACTCATCTCACACGCGAGTAAAGTAATGCTCAAAACTCTCCAAGCCAGGCTTCAAGCTGGCTTGAACCGTGAACTTCCAGATGTTCAAGCTGGTTTTAGAAAAGGCAGAGGAACCAGAGATCAAATTGCCAACATCCACTGGATCATTGAAAAAGCAAGAGAGTCCCCAAAATAACATCTATTTCTGCTCTATTGACTATGCCAAAGCCTTTGACTGTGTGGATCACAATAAAATGTGGAAAATTCTGAAGGAGATGGGAATACCAGACCACCTAGCGTGCCTCTTAAGAAACCTGTATGCAGGTCAGGAAGCAACAGTTAGAACTGGACATGGAACAACAGACTGGTTCCAAATAGGAAAAGGAGTACGTCAAGGCTGTATATAGTTACCCTGCTTATTTAAGTTATATGCAGAGTACATCATGAGAAACGCTGGGCTGGAAGAAGCACAAGCTGGAATCAAGATTGCCTGGAGAAATATCAATAACCTCAGATATGCAGATGACACCACCCTTATGGCAGAAAGTGAAGAAGAACTAAAGAGCCTCTCGATGAAGGTGAAAGAGGAGAGTGAAAAAGTTGGCTTAAAGCTCAACATTCAGAAAACTAAGATCATGGCATCTGGTCCCACCACTTTTATGGGAAATAGATGGGGAGGCAGTGGAAACAGTGTCAGGCTTTATTTTTGGGGGCTCCAAAATCACTGCAGGTAGTGATTGCAGCCATGAAATTAAAAGTCGCTTACTCCTTGGAAGGCCAGTTATGACCAACCTAGATAGCATATTAAAATGCAGAGACATTACTTTGCCAACAAAGGTTCAAGGTTATGGTTTTTCCAGTGGTCATGTATGGATGTGAGAGTTGGACTGTGAGGAAAGCTGAGTGCTGAAAAATTGATGCTTTTGAACTATGGTGTTGGAGAAGACTCTTGAAAGTCCCTTGGACTGCAAAGAGATCCAACCTGTCATCCTAAAGGAGGTCAGTCCTGGGTGTTCATTGGAAGGACTGATGCTGAAGCTGAAACTCCAATACTTTGGCCACCTCATGCGAGGAGTTGACTCATTGGAAAAGACCCTGATGCTGGGAGGGATTGGGGGCAGGAGGAGAAGGGGACGACAGAGGATGAGATGGCTGGATGGCATCACCGACTCATTGGGCATGAGTTTGAGTAAATTCCGGGAGTTGGTGATGGACAGGGAGGCCTGGCGTGCTGGGATTCATGGGGTCACACAGGGTCAGACACGACTGAATGTCTGAACTGAACTGAACTGGGCACACACGGCCTACCATTAAAATGTTTTGTAATGCAAAAGAATTTAAAAAAAAATTAAAAAAAAAAAACAACAAAATATCATGTAAGCAATTTTAGCCATTTGTATGTGCTTTTAGTACTTAATCATTTTAAAAACAATTGGTTAGGAGGGAGCTAAGATGGCAGAGGAATAGGACAGGGAGACCACTTTCTCGCCCACAAATTCATTGAAAGAACATTTGAAAGCTGAGCAAACTACACAAAACAACTTCTGATCGCTAGCAGAGGACATCAGGCACCCAGAAAAGCAGCTCATTGTCTTCAAAAGGAGGTAGGACAAAATATAAAAGATAAAAAGAGAGACAAAAGAGTTAGGAATGGAGATCCATCCAAGGAAGGGAGACTTAATAGAGGAAGTTTCCAAACAACATGAAACCCTCTCACCGTGATCTGGGGGAAGTTTTCAAATCTCAGAGGGCATCCTAACCAGGAGGAAAAATAAATAAAACCCACATATTATATGCCTAAAAGCAACTCCCAGCAGAAAAGTACCCCAGACACTCACACCTACCACCAGCAAGTGGGGGCTGAACAGAGAGGAGCGGGCAGCATTGCTTAGGGTAAGAACCGGACCTGAATGCCCTGAGGGCAATCTGAGGGAGCTAAAGTGAGATAGCAACTTAAACTGTGGGATAGCAAGAGAGAGAGAGAGAATTAACCTGCGAAAAGCTCTAAGCTAAGGCACAGCTGGCCCGTTCACAGAACAAAAGTACTGAGCAATACCAGAGAAGAGCTAGCTGGCTGCAGACCGGCCCATCCCCCACCAGAAGCAGAGGGGAGGCTGGCGCCAGCCAGAGCCATAAAGAGGCAAATTCGGCCCCAGAGACAGCATCCCCTACCAAACTGCAAACAGGCTTCCAGTTTCTAACCAAAGACTTCCTGAGATTCTGGATGGTTGACATCCGCCAGGAGGGTCGCAGCCATAGATCAGCTCCCCAGAAGAGACACAAGGCACACAGGACCGGGCGCGCCCAGAAACAGGCTGGGACAGGGAGGGGAGAAGTCGCGCTGCACCTGGGGAGAGTGTGCTTGTCAAGCTCCTGGTTGGCTGGGCTGCTCGAACCAGGGAAAGCACAAGACGCAGGCCCAACTGAGTCTGCGCCTTTGTGGAGTACCCGAGAATCTGAACCTGAGCGGCTTAGGCCTGGGAAGCCCACGCAACTCAGGGCCGGCTCCCTGTAGAGCAACCTGAAGTCTGAGCAGTGTAGATGGGGAAAGCACACACTCCCTGAGTGGGGGCAAACCCAGTGTGGCCGGAACACTGCGAGTACTCCCCACACACGCCAGTGATATTTGTCTGCAGTGCCCCTCCCTCCCCACAGCATGACTGAACAAGTGAACCTAAACAAGAGACCACCTCTGCTCACTTGTGTCAGGGCTGAAATTAGACACTGTAGAGACCTGCAAACAGAAGCCAAATAAACAAAGGGAACTGCTTTAGAAGTGACAGGTGCAACAGATTAAAATCCCTGTAGTTAACACAGACTACACTGGAAGGGGCTTATAGATATTGAGAAGCATAAGCAGGAAAAAGGAACTATCTGAAACTGAACTGAACCCACACTGCCCACAACAGCTCCATAGAAATTCCTAGATATACCTTTACTATTATTATTTTTTTAATTAGAAAAAATTAAAAATTTTTTCTTTTCTTTTTTTTAAAAGTTCTCTATTACTCCTCTGTTGCTCCTTAATTTTCATTTTTATAACCCACTATAACCTTGCAAAAAAAGGACCCTATTTTTAAAGCAAACTTCATATATATTTCTTAAATTTTTTTGTGTTTTTTTTAAAGACATATTTATTCAGCATTATGATCAGACTATCACATTTAGCAAATGACAACATGGGTGCAAAAGTCTAACCTCTACTCTAGAATTTTAGTCTTTGTTTTTCAGTATTTGATGTCAGTTTTGGACATTTAAGAATCCAATCTTCAGTACCCATTTTTACTCAGGAGTATGATTACTGGCTTGATTACTCTCTCCCCTTTTGACTCTCCTTTTTCTCCCCCCGATCACCTCTATTTCCTCCCTTCTTCTTCTCTTCTCAATCCAATTCTGTGAATCTCTGTGGGTGTTCTGGACAGTGGAGAACACTTAGGGAACAGAGTACTGCCCAGACCTGTCTCTCTCCTCTTGAGCCCCCCTTTTCTCCCCCTGCTCATCTCTATCTCCTTCCTCCCTCTCTTCTTCTTCATGTAACTTTGTGAACCTCTCTTAGTGTCCCTCACTGTGGAGAATCTTTTCACCATTAACCTAGAAGTTTTATTATCAGTGTTGTATGGATGGAGAAGTCTTGAGGCTAATGGAAGAATAAAACTGAAATCCAGAGGCAAGAGACTTAAGACCAAAACCTGAGAACACCAGAGAACTCCTGACTACAGGGAACATTAATTAATAAGAGATCATCCAAAAGCCTCCATACCCACACTGAATCCAACCACCACCCAAGAGCCAATAAGTTCCAGAGCAAGACATATCATGCAAATTCTCCAGCAACCCAGGAATATAGCCCTGAGTGTCAATATACAGGCTGCCCAAAGCCACACCAAACCCATAGACCCATCTCAAAACTCACTACTAGACACTCCATTGCACTCCAGAGAGAAGAAATCCAGTTCCACCCACCAGAACACCGACACAAGCTTCCCTAACCAGGAAACCTTAAAAAGCCAATCGTCCAACCCCACCCACAGGGAGAAATCTACACAATAAAAAGGAACCACAGACTACCAGAATACAGAAAGGTCACCCCAAACCCAGCAATCTAAATAAGATGAAAAGGCAGAGAAATACCCAGCAGATAAAGGAACATGAAAAATGCCCATCAAGCCAAACAAAAGAGGAGGAGATAGGGAATCTACCTGAAAAAGAATTTGGAATAATGATAATAAAAATGATCCAAAATCTTGAAAACAAAATGGAGTTACAGATAAATAGCCTGGAGACAAAGATTGAGAAGATGCAAGAATGTTTAACAAGGATCTAGAAGAAATAAAAAAGAGTCAATTAAAAATGAATAATGCAATAAGTGAGATCAAAAGCACTCTGAAGGGAACCAACAGTAGAATACTGGAGGCAGAAGATAGGATAAGTGAGGTAGAATATGAAATGGTGGAAATAAATGAAGCAGAGAGGAAAAAAGAAAAAAGAATGAAAAGAAATGAGGACAACCTCAGGGACCTCTGGGACAATGTGAAATGCCCCAACATTCGAATCATAGAAGCCCCAGAAGAAGAAGATAAAAAGAAAGGCCATGAGAAAGTGCTCGAGGAGATAATAGCTGAAAACATCCCTAAAATGGGGAAGGAAATAGTCACACAGTCCAAGAAACCCAGAGAGTCCCAAACAGGATAAACCCAAGGTGAAACACCCCAAGACACATTAATCAAATTAACAAAAATCAAACACAAAGAACAAATATTAAAAGCAGCAAGGGAGAAACAACGAATAACACACAAGGGGATTCCCATAAGGATAACAGCTGACCTTTCAATAGAAACTCTTCAGGCCAGAAGGGAATGGCAGGACATACTTAAAGTAATGAAAGAGAATAACCTACAGCCCAGATTACTGTACCCAGCAAGGATCTCATTCAGATATGAAGGAGAATTCAAAAGCTTTACAGACAAGCAAAAGTGGAGAGAATTCAGCACCACCAAACCAGCTCTTCAACAAATGCTAAAGGATCTTCTCTAGACAGGAAACACAGAAAGGTTGTATAAACGTGAACCCAAAACAACCAGATAAATGGCAATGGGACCATACTTATCAATAATTACCTTAAATGTAAATGGGTTGAATGCCCCAACCAAAAGACAAAGACTGGCTGAATGGACACAAGAGCAAGACCCCTATATATGCTGTCTACAAGAGACCCACCTCAAAACGAGGGACACATACAGACTGAAAGTGAAGGGTTGGAAAAAAATATTACATGCAAACGGACACAAAAAGAAAGCAGGAGTAGCAATACTCATATCAGATAAAATATACTTTAAAATAAAGGCTGTGAAGAGAGACAAAGAAGGACACTACATAATGATCAAAGGACCAATCCAAGAAGAAGATATAACAATTATAAATATATATGCACCCAACATAGGAACACCGCAATATGTAAGGCAAATGCTAACAAGTATGAAGAGGGAAATTAACAATAACACAATAATAGTGGAAGACTTTAATACCCCACTCACACCTATGGACAAATCAACTAAGCAGAAAATTAACAAGGAAACACAAACTTTAAATGACACAATGGACAAGCTAGACATAATTGATATCTATAGGACATTTCACCACAAAACAATCAAGTTCACCTTTTTCTCAAGTGCACATGGAACCTTCTCCAGGATAGATCACATCCTGGGCCATAAATCTAGCCTTGGTAAATTAAAAAAAAAAAAAAAAATGAACTCATTCCAGTCACCTTTTCTGACGACAATTCAGTAAGATTAGAACCCAATTACAGGAAAGAAAAAAAAACCATTAAAAATTCAAACATATGGAGGCTAAATAACACGCTTCTGAATAACCAACAAATCATAGACAAAATAAAAAAAGAAATCAAAATATGCATAGAAACGAATGAAAATGAAAATGCAACAACTTAAAACCTATGGGACACTGAAAAACAGTGCTAAGGGGAAGGTTCATAGCAATACAGGCTTACCTCAAGAAACAAGAAAAAAGTCAAATAAATAACCTAGCTCTACACCTAGAGCAACTAGAGAAGGAAGAAATGAAGAACCCCAGGGTTAGTAGAATGAAAGAAATCTTAAAAATTAGGGCAGAAATAAATGCAAAAGTAACAAAAGAGACCGTAGCAGAAATCAACAAAGCTAAAAGCTGGTTTTTTGAAAAGATAAATAAAATTGACAAACCATTAGCCAGACTCATTGAGAAACAAAGGGAGAAAAACCAAATCAACAAAATTAGAAATGAAAATGGATAGTTCACAAGAGACAACACTGAAATACAAAGGATCATAAGAGACTACTACCAGCAGCTCTATGCCAATAAAACGGACAACTTGGAAGAAATGGACAAATTCCTAGAAAAGTATAACTTTCCAAAACTGAACCAGAAAGAAATAGAAGATCTTAACACACCCATCACAAGGACAGAAATCGAAACTGTATATCAGAAAACTTCCAGCAAACAAAAGCCCAGGACCAGATGGTTTCGCAGCTGAATTCTACCACAAATTTAGAGAAGAGCTAACACCTATCTTACTCAAACTCTTCCAGAAAATTGCAGAAGAAGGCAAACTTCCAAACTCATTCTATGAGGCCACCATCACCCTAATTCCAAAACCAGAAAAAGATGCCACAAAAAAAGAAAACTACAGGCCAATATCACTGATGAACATAGATGCAAAAATCCTTAACCAAATTCTAGCAAACAGAATCCAACAACATATTAAAAAGATCATACATCATGACCAAGTGGGCTTTATCCCAGGAATGCAAGGATTCTTTAATATCCGCAAATGAATCAACATAATACACCACAATAACAAATTGAAAGATAAAAACCATAGGATTATCTCAATAGATGCAGAAAAAGCCTTTGACAAAATTCAACATCCATTTATAATAAAAAATCTCCAGAAAGCAGGCATAGAAGGAACATACCTCAACATAATAAAAGCTATATATGACAAACCCACAGCAAACATTATCCTCAATGGTGAAAGATTGAAAGCATTTCCCATAAAGTCAGGAAGAAGACAAGGGTGTCCACTCTCACCACTACTATTCATCATAGTTTTGGAAGTTTTTTCCACAGCAATCAGAGCAGAAAAAGAAATAAAAGGAATCCAGATAGGAAAAGAAGAAGTGAAACGCTCGCTGTTTGCAGATGACATGATCCTCTACATAGAAAACCCTAAAGACTCTACCAGGAAATTACTACAGCTAATCAATGAATATAGTAAAGTTGCAGGATATAAAGTTAACACACAGAAATCCCTTGCATTCCTATACACTAACAATGAAAAAACAGAGAAATTAAGGAAACAATACCATTCACCATTGCAACAAAAAGAATAAAATACTTAGGAGTATATCTACCTAAAGAAACAAAAGACCTATACATAGAAAACTATAAAACACTGATGAAAGAAATCAAAGAGGACACAAATAGATGGAGAAATACACCGTGTTCATAGATTGGAAGAAACAATATTGTGAAAATGAGTATACTACCCAAAGTAAACTATAGATTCAATGCAATCCCTATCAAGCTACGAACGGTATTTTTCAGAGAACTAGAACAAATAATTTCACAATTTGTATGGAAATACAAAAAACCTTGAATAGCCAAAGCAATCTTGAGAAAGAAGAATGGAACTGGAGGAATCAACCTGCCTGACTTCAGGTTCTACTACAAAGCCACAGTCATCAAGACAGTATGGTACTGGCACAAAGACAGAACGATAGATCAGTGGAACAAAATAGAAAGCACAGAGATAAATCCACTTACCTATGGGCACCTTATCTTCAACAAAGGAGGCAAGACTATACAATGGAAAAAAGACAACCTCTTTAGCAAGTGGTGCTGGGAATACTGGTCAACCATTTGTGAAAGAGTGAAATTAGAGCACTTTCTTACACCATACACAAAAATAAACTCAAAATGGTTTAAAGATCTAAATGTAAGATCAGAAACTGTAAAAACTCCTAGAGGAGAACATAGGCAAGCGCTCTCTGACATAAATCACAGCAAGATCCTCTATGACCCACCTCCCAGAATGTTGGAAATAAAAGCAAAAATAAACAAATGGGACCTAATGAAACTTGAAAGCTTTTGTACAACAAAGGAAACTATAAGCAAGGTGAAAAGACAGCCCTCAGAATGGGAGAAAATAATAGCAAATGAAGCAACAGACAAAGGATTAATCTCAAAAATATACAAGCAACTCCTGCAGCTCAATTCCAGAAAAATAAATGACCCAATCAAAAAATGGACCAAAGATCTAAACAGACATTTCTCTAAAGAAGATATACAGATGGCTAACGAACACATGAAAAGTTGCTCAACATCACTCATTATCAGAGAAATACAAATCAAAACCACGATGAGGTACCATTACACACCAGTCCGAATGGCTGCTATCCAAAAGTCTACAAGCAATAAATGCTGGAGAAGGTGTGGAGAACAGGGAACCCTCTTACACTGTTGGTGGGAATGCAAACTAGTACAGCCACTATGGAGAACAGTGTGGAGATTCCTTAAAATACTGGAAATAGAACTGCCATATGACCCAGCAATCCCACTCCTGGGCATACACACCAAGGAAACCAGAACTGAAAGAAACATGTGTACCCCAATGTTCATTGCAACACTGTTTATAATAGTCAGGACATGGAAGCAACCTAGATGCCCATCAGCAGACGAATGGATAAGAAAGCAGTGGTACATATACACAATGAAATATTACTCATCCATTAAAAAGAATACATTTGAATCAGTTCTAATGAGTTGGATGAAACTGGAGCCCATTATACAGAGTGATCTAAGCCAGAAAGATAAACACCAATACAGTATACTAGCACATATATACGGAATTTAGAAAGATGGTAACAATAACCCTATATGCAAGACAGTAAAAGAGACACAGATATATAGAACAGACTTTTGGACTCTATGGGAGAAGGTGAGAGTGGGATGATCTAAAAGAATAGCATTGAAACATGTATATTATCAAGTGTGAAACAGATCGCCAGTCCAGGTTGGATGCATGAGACAAGTGCTTGGGTCTGGTCACTGGGATGACCCAGAGGGATGGGATGGGGAGGGAGTTGGGAGGGCATTCAGGATAGGGAACACATGTAAATCCAGGGCTAATTCATGTCAATGTGTGGCAAAAACCACCACAATATTGTAAAGTAATTAGCCTCCAAGTGATAAAAATTAAAGGAAAAAAAAATAAAACAAATTAGTTATAGTGCTTAACATGTTTAACCATTTGGATGTGCTTATAGTGCAACAGTTAGAACTGAACATAGAACAACAGACTGGTTTCAAATTGGGAAAGGAGTATGTCAAGGTTGTATATTGTCACCTTGGTTATTTAACTTATATGCAGAATACATCATGCCAAATGCCAGGCTGGATGAAACACAAGCTGGAATCAAGGTTGAGGGGAGAAATATCAATAACCTAGGATATGCAGTTAACACCATCCTTATGGCAGAAAATGAAGAATAACTAAAGAACCTCTTGATAAAGGTAAAAGAGGATAATGAAAAAGTTGACTTAAAACTCAGCATTCAAAAAATGAAGACAATGACATCTGGTCTCATCACATCATGGCAAATAGATGGGGAAAGAATAGAAACAGTGACAGACTTTATTTTCTTGGGCTCCAAAATCACTGTATATGGTGACTGCAGCCATGAAATTAAAAGAAACTTACTCCTTGGAAGAAAAATCATGACCAACCTAGACAGCATATTAAAAAGCAGAGATATTACTTTGCTGACAAATGTCCATCTAGTCAAAGCTATGTTTTTTTCCAATAGTCGTGTATGGATGTGACAGCTGAACCATAAAGAAGGCTGAGCAATGAAGAATTGACGGTTTTGAACTGTGGTGTCGGAGAAGACTCTTAAAAGTTCCTTGGACTGCAAGGAGATCCAACCAGTCTATCCTAAAGGAAATCAATCCTGAATATTCATTAGAAGGATTGATGCTGAAGCTGAAGCTCCAATACTTTGGCCACCTGATGCAAAGAGCTGACTCATTAGAAAAGGCCATAATGCTGGGAAAGATTGAAAGCAAGAGAAGAGGGAGATGAGATAGTTGGATGGCATCACTGACTCAATGGACGTGAGTTTGAGCAAACTCTGTGAGATGATGAAGGATAGAGAAGCCTGGCAGCCCATGAGATCTCAAAGAGTTGGACATGACTGAGTGACTGAACAACAATAGTGCTTAATGAGGACTACAATTGTAGACATTAAATAAAGAATTGTTTTAGAATCAAAGGTTCATGCCAATAATAATTTTCCAATCACAGAATAATATTTTGGTGGACATTAAACATGATGTGATATTTAGAAGTCAGGAATTGTCCTCCTAAGTGAAGAACTTATCTAACATAAAGACTGCATTAATTTGGGGTCTGAAGTTGAAAAAAATAGCCAATATCATTACAAGGCATTATCCCTTCATGTCAGCTTTGCATTTCCAGAGAATTTTTCATGATCATGATTGACCCATGATCTCTCTTGCAAGAGAGCAAGTCAAATGCAAGGTCATCAAAAACCTACAAATTTCAGGGTCTTATTTTGACTCTGCAGATGAAGAAACTGAGATTCAGGGAAGTTATACTACTTACCTAAAGACACCAAGCTACTAAGGGACAGAACCAGGATTTAAATTCTAATTTCTTCACTCCTATTCTGTAGTCTCCTTATGTCATTTAATCCTAACAGCATTCCTATGATGTGAGTACTACTATAATTTCTTTCTTACTGTTGAGGAAATTAAGGATCAGAGAGTTTGGGTAATCTAACCAGCTAGAAAAAGTTGCAGAACTGTCACCCAAATCTACGTCTATCTAACACCAAAGCTGGGCTCTTTTCCTCTAAAATTCTCTAGGATGTAATAGTTTTTCAAATCAACTTAATCCTACTACAAATATATCTGAAATAAAATCATTTTGCATTGCATTTTCATCACTGAAGTCAGAACCTGGCCCTTCAAAATCTTGATTGATTTCCCACAGCACTCTGGGAGATTTCCAAGCTTGTTCCCTGTCTTCATAACACTGATGAGCACTAATTCAATTAATGAAATATAAATTGATAATCTATGATGTTGAAATTGATTTTCAAATAAAGCCAATTATGACTGTTCATAGTTCCAAGGAGAAAATAAAAGTTGGGTGATTTTGATACACAATTACTGAATAGAGAAATATCAAAGATAAGAGAAAACAAATCAACTGAATTTACAAAGACTTTCACTTTTCAATTATTATCTCAATAAATCCACTTGGGAGGCTAGTAGGGCAAGGATTGCTATCGCCAGAAACTGAGATATGAACTCTCAGGAATTTTTCAAAATCGGATCCAAATCCCCCCAAACAGAATGCCTTGACTTTTTGAATCAACCTCATAAACATTCCCTCTAACTGTAGAACTTTAACGATAGATTCATATTTACTGATAGGATAAGTACTTCCTCAGCTGTCATTATTATTCATCTCCTGATATAATTTTTCCAGAGATTGGACTCAATGCTCAGGAGAATCTGCATCTCTGAATAAAATGTCTTTCATTACCATAAGGCAGGCTAATGCTATGACAGGATAGTCACTCCCTGTCACTCCATACTACAGTCTTCTTCATACTGGTTTAAATGAAGCCGCTTCCAAGTGTGGTCTAACTCACCTGAGGGTCTACATGTAGCCCCTCCCTGCCCCCATCATCCACTGATTTGGACTAGTGCTTCCCTGAAAAACATTTCAGGACAGATGAAAACCAGGTGCTCAAGGCTGCTCTGGCCTTATGCTGTGTTTATCTGGTTCCATTGGATGTTTCTACAGCAAACATGCACTTTCTCTAATAGTGTCTTTAGTCAAGAAGTGGTCAGGTCATTTGTGAGAGAACAAAAGTCTTTTCAGGAAACTTTCTTCTGTAAGGGTGGTTACCTGGGGTTACCAACCAGTTAAAACACTGCAGATCAATCTTGCTGCATTAGATGACTCAGTGTCTACTGCTCTGCTTTTAGCTTGCCAAGTTACTTATGTGTCTAACTAAAACCCAGGCCTTCTGGATCTTTGTCTATGGGCTGATGCCCCATCAATGCTTCAGTCTGAGCCTGAAAGCTGGGACTCACTAGCATATAGCCATTTAGTCTCAGAGAGCCTTAAAGAAGAAAAAGGCACTATTTCTTGAAGATAGAATTTTAGTTCCTGGGATGGCAAAAGCTCCTCATTCTTGCCTATCTTATGTGTATCCAGACCTTGGAAATGTCTGTGATATTCATCAGCATTGAGCTGATCTCACCCTAATTCAGAGCAGATGGCTGCTTATATGTTATGATTTTAAAAGGAAAGCCTCTTCCAACTTTCAGAAACATCTGCCACCACTATCTATGTTACAAACTCTGTAATACTGCTGTTGGAAGCACAGATTCTGGGTTAAGAATACCTGAGTTTGAATCTGGCTCTGACACCTATTGTGTGACTCTGATCATGTTTCGTAATTCCTCCAGGAGTCAGTGCATAACTGTGTATGATAACTGTACCAATTCTTTGGGATCCTTATGAGGATTAAATGAGATCATGTTTCTGAAGGGCAAAGAAGAGAACTGGCTCATGGTTTTATCAATGGTATTAATTATTACTAATTTACCAATCAAAAAAAAACATTGATCTGTATCTACTTCTAGGGAGAGAATCCAATGTAATGTATCACTGAGAATAAGTATGGTAATGAAAGGAAGGTTGACAGGACCAGGGCAGGGTACTGAAGGGAAGAACTGGAAGTAGGGTGGAGACAGAGCAACAGGATCACCAAAGCAATTTTCACTTAAACAGTTCCATTTTCCCTGAGCAACCACCAGAACTTGTATATAGAGATCCAGGTCTAAAACTCACATGACCAACTTCTGCCTTGTTAAGGGGGTTGGCTTTTTCTCCACAAGCTTAAAAAATATTTGTAAGATTGTGTAAGGAAACAGATGAAATGGCAGGTGTGTTTCAATAGTATCTATATGGTGAATGCACTGAACTTTAGTCAGTGACTTTATTGAGTTCTCCTACCCTTGCAAGGGCTTCCCTGGTGGCTCAGATAGTAAAGACTCTTCCTGCAATGTGGAAGACGTGGGTTCGATCCCTGGGTCAGAAAGATCCCCTGGAGAAGGAAATGATAACCCACTCCAGTATTCTTGCCTGGAGAATCCCAGGGATAGAGAAGCCTGGCGGGCTACAGTCCATGGGCTCGTGAAGAGTCAGACATGACTGAGGGACTAACACACACACACACATACCTGCAAAATGAAAAGGGAATTTGCTGCAAAACAGGTAGGCAAATGACTGGCACAATAATAGAAGGCACTTCCATCAGTTTAATGAATATCTTCCAGAGAATGGACAGACTAAATGCAACTCACTCTCCATGTGGTATATTATCTAAGCCCTGGGCTGAAATCTCAGAGACCTGAGTTCTAATCCACACTGCTAATAATTTCTTGTGTGGCCTTGGGCAATTCAGATAACTTTGCAGGGGTTGAGTCTCCCCATCTTCAAAATGAGCATGATAATCACCCGATATATAGTTTGTATTGTTAATATAAAGATCAAATGAAATAAAAAAAATACAAAAGTCCTATGCAGTTAAAAAAGAACTCTAAAAATATAAGGTATAAAGTTGGATGTATCTTCTTAAAGTAATAATTTCCAACAATGCATCCCAGACATACAGCTGTTTTCTGCCATTCTTTGCAGTCCCTGAGGAGGAAATCTACATGACCAACTTGGTTGCTTGTTCAGTGTTTTAAAAGGTTTTGCCACCATACCATTTTTTTAATGTCTAGTATAAATGTATGTAACTGCAATGAAATGCTAAATTTACTAAAGAAAGGGAGAAAAATCACCATTAATTATATTTACGGAAAATAACATGTAACACCCCTGTGGCACTTACCATAAGTCAGGTTCTACTCTAAGGGCTTTGATTTTAATTCATTTATATTGTTGTTGTTTAGTTGCTAAGTTGTGTCTGACTCTTTGTGAGCCCATGGACTAAAGCCCACCAGGCTCCTCTGTCCATGGGATTCTTCAGGCAAGAATACTGGAGTGGGTTGCCATTTCCTTCTCCAGAGCATCTTCCCAACCCAGGGATCAAACTCGCATCTCCTGCATTGCCAGGTGGACTCTACCACTGAGCCACCAGGGAAGCCCAATTCATTTACATAGACAATAACAATAATTCTATGATTGAAGTACATATTGTTAGTATCTCTATTTTACAGATAAAATATTGAGGCATCAAGAAATTAGGTGAACTGCCCGAGGTAACATATCTAGTAAGAAACAGCTGAGGCTTGAATTTGGTAGTCTGGCTCCAGAGGCCTTGCTAAGTATAAGCTTAATAGAATCCCGATCAATTTGTCACTTCAATAAACATTTAGTCCTTACATAATGATTACAAAATCATTATTAGAAATACAATAGTCCTCCTAACATGCAAATCCCCTCTAAAGAGTCCCCAGCATTTAGTCTTGGCTTGATAACTTTCCTGCAATAGCTTACCACCTCACAAGGTTGGTCATTTCAATTTTAAATAACTCTATTAAAATTGTATTCTTTACCTTCCTCTTAAGTTTGTCTCTTTGTATGTTTTATCTTTCAGTCCTATTTCTGCTCTTTGATATAACATAAAATAAACCAACACACCTTTTATATACCAATGCCTAAAATATTTGCAGACAGATTTCTTGATTTCTTTCACCCCCCCTGCCCTTCTGAAACTCTGACCCTTTCCAGGTTAAACACTTCCAGTTCCTTCAATTGTCCATTGTCTTTTAGGTGACATGTATTTCATAACCCTTTACCATCCTAGACAACTTTTTTGGGGCAAAATGTAGTCTATCAATAGGCCTCTTAAATAAGGCAGAATAAACTGAACACACAATTTCAGATGTCATCTAAAGTGCAGTGGAACCAATACTTCTATTGTTCTGGACCCTACCTTCCTGTGATGCAGACTAACACGGAATTAGCGTTTTTGGCAACCTAGTCACCCTGCTTGTGTTCTTAGCCAAATAAAATCCCGAGACAGTACTTTTGCAGTTGGATTTTTGGACCTGAATGAAAAACTTTACATTTTTTTTTATTAAATGTCATCTGGTTAGTTTCAACCCATCATTCCAAACTACTGAGATCTTTTTGAATAAGAATTATGTTCTCCAAAGAATTAACTGTCCCTCCCAACTTCCTCTCATCTGCAAATGTGATAAGCATAATTTATATGTCATCTAAGTCACTGATAAAATATGCAGAACTGGACAGCACCCTGAGAGAGGGCTCTTTGGTGGACAACAACATTGAATCACTAATCAACACTTCTGAAGTACAGTGCCTGCTGCCTGCCCAAGGTTCCCCACTGTGCCGCATTTCTCTGGCTCTGTCTCATGCTCTGAGCATTTCTGCTCCAAATAGGACAAGGTAAGGATTTTGTGAAGGCCAGTGCAAAATGAAAATGTGGGACCTCTTGTTCAATAGTTAAGAATTTTTAGACAGTAACAGTAGACCATTAAACCAAGTAAGGGACCCTTCCAAGCATGGGAGACTTATGACTCCACAAGTCCTCTGCCCACGAAGGTAGACTTATCCCCAAACTTTCCTGTGACAGAGACTGCTAGCTGATGTGCAAAATCTGTTTACTTTCCTTTCTGAGCAGATACCTAGATTCTATGTACTAGCCTTCACTGCAGTCAGATGTGAATATGAATCTGAGTTCTAGCTAATACAACATGAATGGAAGTGATATATATATATATATATATATATATATATATATATATATATATATATTCCAGACCTGGCCCATAAAAATTTCACACATGAGTTTTTTCATGTTCCTTCATCAACTTGATATAGATGATAATGGAAACTTTGGAAGCTACATGCTAGAGGTGGTAAAATTTGAAGAATGAAGGAACCCAAAAACTTGAATTAGGAAGACTTTTTAGAACTTTGTGTGAAAAAAATAATGTCTATTACCATTAAACCATTATATATCTTTGTGTTTGCTTCTTATAGTGTTTATATCACTCTAGAAAATACATTGTCTAAATATCAGAATTATCTAGAGAGCTAGTTAAAATTCAGATTCCTGGGTCCTCCTACTAGAACCAGGTCTAAGGTAGGGACTGAAAATCTATATTCTTAACCAACCATACACAGCGGATTCTGATGAAAAGTTTGGAGACCCATTGTCTAGGCTTTTCTTTCAATTTTGCCTATCACAATTCCCCCATTCTGTGATTTTCTTCTGGGGATGGTAGTTAAAAGCAAAAAAATGGAGGAGCAGAAAGAGAGTAAAAACCTAGATCCCTGATGACTTCTTGAAGTTTCCATACCAATGCTGTATTATCTAACTCTTGATTCTTTTTGCTGTGAGAGAATGAATGTTTATGTGTTTGTAAAGCTATTCAATAGAGTTTGCCAATATGTAATTTTCTATTCTATTTAGTAAAATCTAATCCTAACCCACTGGGAATTATGTTGGAATATGTTATTCTTTCAGGGCCCAAGATATATATATTTCTTTTTGCTAAGGGTTGTTCTTTATCTTCATATAAAATTAGGCCTTGCCTGAGTAATTGCCCAAGCAATTTAGTAGCATGGTGGAAGAAATAGAAGTCAATACTTCATTTCACTAGGACGTTAAATTGCATTTCTCTTTAGTCATCAAAAACTCTATCTTATAAGACTAGAAATACTACTGTTAAAGTCTTAAAAATAGAGATAATATCTTGTGTTTGATATTTTTCAGTGAATATTCACCTTATACCAGCTTGCTATGATCTGAATGTATGTGTCCCCTCAAAATTCATATGTTGAAATCTAATGCCCAATGTGATAATATTCAGAAGTGGGGCATTTGGGATGTGTTAAGTTTTATGAATGGGATTAGTGCCATTATAAAAGATACCCTTAGAGAAATCCTTTGCCTCTTCTGCCACGTGAGATTACATTGAGAAAACAACTGTCAATGAGGAATCAGGCTCTCATCAGACTAAATCTGCCAGTGACTTGATCTTGAACTTCTCAGCTTGCAGGACTGTAAAGGACAAATTTCTGTTGTTTATAAGCCACTCAATCTACATGGTATTTTTGTTACAGCAGCCCAAATAGACTAAGATACAACTCATTCTTCCTAATCTGATGAAAATAATTAAGTATACTTTTGAGAAGCAAGACGATTGAGGCACCCTTTTTGGTTTAAGATGATTTTGAAAAGCATGGATTGGATGGTTCTGTCTTTCATTTTTCTTTCATCTATTAAAAAGCAAAGACAGAGTGACAGATGAAACAGGATCTAGTCATCCATCTTAAAGGGACAGTTGGAGCTTTTGCATACAAATGAAAACTATCATCCTTGTCAACTTTAAGTTGGGGCTCTAAACACAATACCTGCAGCCAATTAGTAGTCCATGACCAATCAGAGCACTCATGCAGACTGTTTTCCCAACCCAAAATATAATCCTAATGCCAAGAATTATTAGCTACAGAAGATAAAGCAGTTTTATCTTGTGATATGCAAACAACTTGACTCAATATATTATTCATTTATGCTAAAAGCATGTATTTTCCAAGAATATTTTGACTATGCCTTGACAATGAAATGCAGATGAATAAAAGGCCTAAATTATTTGAGATTAGGTATTCTGTAATTTCACCAAGAAGTCCTGCGCCACAAAGGTCGGCTTCCTAAGGATCACACTCGTAATGAGGGACATGCAGTGCTCTGATTTCTCATTCGGCTGTGCGACTTGGACCATCAATTCTGGCTTTCAGTGATGTTACCTCTATCCCTTGCAAATCCTTGGAATATGCCAATTTGGATGGTCTAAGAAGATATATGTGTGACATCAATAATGTCAGGGATAAAATATGCCCACTGAGCATGTTCAAGGGAGCTTGTGCCCTTAAAAGAGACAAAAACTAGAGAACAAAGATAACAGGCTTATTGACAGCTAACAAGCAGCCACAAGCAGCTTTAAAGCTGGACTGAGTCAGAGAAGCATTTGCTTAAAAGCCCTTTGTCCTTGAACAAAGAGAGAAAGCCCCTAGCACAGAAAAGGCAGGTCAATTTTCTCACTCAGAGACTTTGACAGCACTTTCCTTGCTGGGCTAGTAATCTACTAAGTGGGATAATAGTTGATTTCCCTATTCCTTAGATTTGCAAATACTTCTATCGGTGGTCCCTTTTGGCTATCCAGAGTCTGGTTAAAATTCAGCAGTGGGTGAAGCAGTACTCATCAGGATGCCTACAAATGCAGGGTCCATCTCTATAAAATGTTGAATTTTGAGAAGAATATTAACATCCTTTTACATTTATGTTAATACCTTTAACATAAAAACAAGTCTGCCTTTAAGTAACAACAGAAGAGAAAAATCAATAATGTGAGTGCCTGCATGCTAAGTCGCTTCAGTCATGTCCCACTCTTTGTGGCCTTATGGACTGTTGCCCGCCAGGCACCTCTGTCCATGGGATTCTCCAGGCAAGAATACTGGAGTGGGTTGCCATGCATTCCTCCAGGGGATCTTCCCAACCCAGGAATCGAACCCTGGTCTCTTATGTCTCCTGCATTGGTAGATGGGTTCTTTACGGCTGAGCCACTGGGGGAGCCCAAATCAGTAATAGTTTACAATTATAGAGCTATTGTTAAAATAAGAACCAGCTCTCCAGTTCCATAATTATTCATTTCCATGACTTCATAGTATAAAATGAGAATGTGTTTTCCCATTCAAAGAGATTCTTAATATCAAGTTCTCTTTACTTTCTTAGGGAAAAAAGCCTTCTATTAGAGTCAGTTTCAGAGAGGGAAAACATGCATATCTCTAGGATTGGAGCTTAAAAAGAAGTTTATGCTATGCTTTTTTCTTTATAGATGGGATGGGAATTAAGGCAATCCAATAGTAGCTAGATGCTTACTAACTAATCATGAATTCAACTCCTACCTCCACTACTTATTAACGATACGACATTATGAAAATTATGTAAACACTCTATGCCTCAGTTTCTCCACAAGTAAATGAGAATATTAGAATTTTTATAGGGTTGCTATAAGGATAAAGTGAGATAATGGAAGTACTTAATAAATTAGAACTGATGTGATTTTGAATATTACCACAGTCTTAGTCTGTTGGTCCAGTTTATCATCTTTACAAAATTTAAATAAAAATGTCCAAACATTGGTGCTGTATTTCAGTGCCATTTCCTAAAGGGATCTCTGTCAGAAGGGATTAACTAAGTATCTGTTATGTGCCTGGAATTGTGCTAGATTCTGCAAAGAAGAAGAAGATTTTACAGCCACTACCTTCAAGGAATGCACAAAGTTGGAGTATATAATCCAGTTTTGACAGAGTCTCTGACAGATGCTAGAAATGCTAATCTATAATGAGTAGTATATGCCCAGGACTGGAATATAAAATTAGCCTAGACTACTTAAGGTGGGAAAAAAGATACTAAGATCATGTTGAAAAGCAATTTATTCACAAATTTTAAATAAACCCGAAACTTTAGTTAAGGCAAAATTTCTCAGCACAGCCATTACTCTGTGTACTTAAGAGACAAAATAAAATATAAAACATGTATTAAAAGGAGCAATCTTTGACTCATTATTCTCTCTGTGCTGTTCTTAGTCATTCAGTCGTGTCTGACTCCTTGCGTCAGACAAAGTCGTGTCTGACTCCTATGAACTGTAGCCCACCAGACTCTGTCCATGGGGATTCTCCAGGCAAAAATACTAGAGCGGGTTGCCATGCCCTTCTCCAGGCTTTATTCTCTCTACCTACTGACTGCTAATTTTGTGTTTTATTTGAGAACTTGTACATCCCAGGTGGCTCAGGGATAAAGAATACACCTGCAATGCAAGAGATGCAGGTTTAATCCCTGGATCGGGAAGATCTCCCTGAAAAGGAAATGGCAACCCACTCCAGTATTCTTGCCTGAAAAATTCCAAGGACAGAGGAGCCTGGTAGGCTACAGTCTATGGGGTTGCAAAGAGTTGGAAACGCCTTAGTGACTAAAACAGCAATAACAATGTGCAAGACAGACAGAGAGAAATTAAGCATCTAGCTTGCTTCCCTATTTTTCTAAGGTGAATTTGGTGTCTTTATTTTTTTAATTAATTTATTTATTTTGATTGGATGATAATTATTTTATAATATTGTGGTGGTTTTGCCATACAGTCAACATGAATCAACCACGGGTGCACATGTGTTCCCCCATCCTAAACCCCCTTCCACCTCCCTCCCCACCCCATCCCTCTGGGTTGTCCCAGAGCACTGGCTTTGAGTGCCCTGTCTCATGCATCAAACTTGTACCAGTCATCTATTTTGCATAGGGTAATATACATGTTTCAAAGCTATTCTCTCAAATCATGCTACCCTCGCTGTATTTAAATAGGAACTCAAATAGGTAAAATGACATTTCCTAAAGTCAAATACCTGTCTATAAGCAAAACCAGAATTAGAACCCTGAGCTAGAACTAACTAACACCTCTTTAGGCTCCAGGAGGATTATCAAATCAGTGACTCAATTCCTTCAAAGGGAGCAAAGAGCTTATTCATGTCTTTATGTGCAGGATCCACATCTTCAGCATCCTTTGCCTCCACCTACTCAATCACCCCTGTCCATTGGTTGGACAGCACACTGAATGCTCAACAGATGCTTATCTAGTCAAGGGAAAATATTGTAGCTTGATTCCACAGTCATGAAAAACATCCATGGACTTACCCATTCCATAGAGAGTAAATGTATTGTTGCTTAATAAAAAGCTAGTGATACTTTTGTTATCCTAAACATATTAAATTAACAAAATTCTTTTTTTAATCTGTTTTTATACCAAATAATCACATTTCACAGAGTAAACCATTCAGCTAACCCAGTGATTTCAAGATAGGGGGTTCATGAGACAAAATATATGGAACTTTTCTAACATCTACTGGAGGGAAGAGAAAATGGTGGTCAGGCTGCAGATGGCAGATCAGGAAAATGTTCTAGGAATCTGATATAAGGATGAGTAGTATAAACTGACTGAATTGGGCAAAAAGCCACACGTGCTTGGGCAGGAGTATTTGACTTCTTAATTTTGATGTAGGGTTGAAAAAATTATATTGGAAAGAGGAGTAGGAAGAAAGTCAGAGAAAGAATTGATGCTAAAACAACTGGGCTGCCTCTCTCAGAGGGCCCCGGTTTGATGACTTGCCAGGTTGAAAGAGAATTCATAGATTTGTCTCTGAGAACAATCATTCTGACTCTCATTTTCCCAATATACTTTAACAAACTATTCCTTGAAAATCCTAAACGGATAATAGCTAACTGCAAGCAGACATTTTTTTTTCTCTTTTCACACAATGGCAAAGTGTAATTAAAACCAGCTGCTATTTCAGGAACCTTCCTTAATAAATAAGGCCAAAATACAATGTTCTTTGCGTATCAATTCCAAGCTTTCCTCATTTTAACTAAAATGACAAGAGCAATGCAAATCCATAGCTTCAGCAAATTTTCTCTAACAGTAATTTATCACCATCATACTACTTTGCAATTTCATGAAATGGGCTTCAGTGACATTTTGAAAAATTAAGAAGAGGGGATTGCAACTGAAGTGGAATAAAGAAAATATTACACAACCCCAAGTGAGGTATTAATCTCCATTCAGATGGCCATTGTGCTTTCATTATCAGGAAACAAAGCCTCACACAGCTCCTTAATAATCCAACTTTTGATAGCATGAAGCAACCCAGTAATAATATAACTTGGGGACTATCCCCAGGCAGAAGGACCTAATTATGCCCTATGAGAGATTTGTATGGGAGGGAGGTGGGGGGCAGGGTCAAGCCAAGATTACAGTTCAAGGTGAATGTTTCCTGGTGTCCTGTTTACTTGGAAACTAAAAGAACAACATCTCTAATAAGATACATATATCCTAAGGAACTGCACTTTATAAATTATACATGTGCACATGTGTGTATGCATACACACACTCACACATCACATATACTTAGAAAGAGCTTCCTTCTTCTGCATGTGCAGCATTCACATATCTCTTGCTTATAGTTCACCTCCACCTCCTTTCTTATTCTTCAACTATACCTTGCTATTATTACTCACTTTATTTCTATTGCAGTGGATTTGTGACAGAATACGATTATTCTCCACAATGAAAGGGACTACTTATAATGGAAGGTTCAGACATTTTCTTACATACAGATTGCTTAAGAGAATCTAGAAGCTTACTCTTTTGACAGACTGAGCCTTCAGGGGGAAAGGAAAGCAGGCTGAGATTACTTCATGTAGATATGTAGGGATCTGTGTTCAGAACTTTTTTTTTTAGAGCATAACACACTCCATCTGTAAATGGCATTAACACTTTCCAGCCACGAGAATGACATTTAGTAAGTTGGATACTCCAACTGGAATTGACTTTGGTGATGATTCAAAGATGTAAAGGCAAGTATCCATGGGGGGAAAGTAATTAGCACAAGTTTCTCATTGCATCAGTTCCTAATCATCTCCTAGGCATTAAGGAGGGCATTAAGGACAACTGTGACTATATAAAAACAAATGTATAAAATGTGAAGTGACTCCATTTGGGGCCCTGAAAACTCTCTTTGAATGTCAGCAGTAGCCAAAAATAATCACTGAGTGCTTATCATGTGCTAGGCACAGTACTTTTCATATATTATTTCTTGATTATTAATATATTAATCCTCTTGACCTCAAATATCTCAACCTTCAATATGGCAAAGAAAACTCATATATTTTATATATAAGGAAAGAGTAAATATACAGCAGAACATAGTTTTAAACCTACATCTGTCTGACTTAAGTACTTTTATTCTTTCAATGCTCTCTTTCCAGTGACAAATTGAACCATTTTCAAAAACTTTGTATGAACACAGACATGGCATTATTCTGAGTAAATGTGGGAACTGGTAGTAGTGGTGTAGTCACTAAGTCATGTCTGATTCTTATAACCCCATGGACTGCAGCCCATCAGGCTGCACTGTCCATGGGATTTCCCAGTCAAGAATACTGGAATGGGTTGCTATTTCCCTCTCCTGGGGATCTTCCTGACCCAGGGATCGTACCTGGCTCTCCTGCAATTCAGGCAGATTCTTTACCAACTGAGCCACAAGGAAAGCCCCAAATGTGGGAACTGCTGCCTGCTATTTGGTCTGTGCTGATAAGTGATTGAGTTTTACTACACATCTATATAAAGGGTCATGATTTCCTGAATACAGGTGGTTTCCTAAAAGGAGAATTTTGTTTTTTTGTTTTTTTGTTTTTTTTTGAAAATGTGAAGATGGAAAAGATCAATGAAACTCTTCTTGCCCATTGGTAATTAAACAATATCTGATGCTTTATTCTATTTAGCTTCATAATATTCTAGTCACAGACCCTGCCATTATATAGCTTGCTAGCCTCCATTTCTTGAAAGAATCCCCAGTTGAGCAGTGTCATTTTTATGTACTTGTGTGATTAATACTCCATATTTGAGAGCCATAAGATAAAAAGAAGGCACATCTGTGCCTGGAAGGGAGGGAGAGAGGGCAGGGAAGAAAAAAGAAGGGAGGGAGGAAAGAGGGAGGCAGAAAGGAAGGAAACAAAAAAAGGAAGAAAAGACAGAGACATCAGAGGATCATCAGCCTTTGTTTAACATATAGAAACATGGTGAGATTATTAGGGATGGGTATAAATTCCCTTTTGCTATTTACATTTCCTTTCTGAAATGAAAATACCTGTTATTAAAACATGTTTGTGGTAATTTAGGGAGACATATTTTTCTGGGCTCCAAAATCACTGCAGATGATGGTTGCAGCCATGAAATTAAAAGATGTTTGCTCCTTGGAAGGAAACTTATGACCAACCTAGACAGCATGTTAAAAAGCAGAGACATTACTTTGCCAACAAAGGTCCGTCTAGTCAAGGCTATGGTTTTTCCAGTAGTCATGTATGGATGTGAGAGTTGGACTATAAAGAAAGCTGAGTGCCGAAGAATTGATGCTTTTGAACTGTGGTGTTGGAGAAGACTCTTGAGAGTCCCTTGGACTGAAAGGAGATCCAACCATTCCATCCTAAAGGAGATCAGTCCTGGGTGTTCATTGGAAGGACTGATGTTGAAGCTGAAACTCCAATACTTTGGCCACCTGATGCAGAGAGCTGACTCATTTGAAAAGACCCTGATGCTGGGAAAGATTGAGGGCAGGAGGAGAAGGGGACGACAGGGGATGAGATGGTTGGATGGCATCACCGACACAATGGACATGGCTTTGGGTGGACTCCGGGAGTCGGTGATGGACAGGGAGGCCTGGCGTGCTGTGGTTCATGGGGTCGCAAAGAGTCGGACACGACTGAGCGAATGAACTGAACTGAATTGAACTGATATAGAGACGAGTTACTTGCTTGCTCATGTACTGTGACAGAAAAGAAACAAGGAAACAAGAAACTCAGTCTGGGGAATTCATGGGCACTGAAGACAGAACTTTGCCTGCTTCACTATTTTAACAAGACAGGCACTGAAAACATAGGATAAGCTGCTAGACAATCTGATAGCAAAGAATTCTTTAATATTCCAAAGGGGAATAGTTATATTCCAACTTAGCGTGGCCAACACAACTGAAGTACAAGATTATATTGGTAAATTGGATATATTCACACTTAGGTTATTATCATTTTTTTTTCCTGCCAATTGGGTTTTCTCTATGGGGATTTAATGAGTGCATATTTCTGCTTATATTTGTGAATTTGGATCCTTGTTTTGGATCATGATCCTGGCTGGGAGAGCCAGGAAAGAGAAACTTAGAGGACATTTATAATAAAGGTTTCTTTTGTTGAACAGAAAACATACACTCACACACATGTCCCAAACACTTACACTATTTATGTTGGATTGTCTTTAGTTTCTACATGAAAGATTGTTAAATATATTTAAACAGATTTTCTATCGCTACAGCAAACTTATTTTTCTCTTGAAGATGTGTTGCATTATTATCCTACGTGTCCTGCTCATGTACTCAAGCCTGAAAGATAAAATCTTGAATATTGCACTGCTGTTAAAAACCAAATACAAAGGTATAGATGATGATATAAGAGGGAAAGGAGGCTGACCTTTAAAGGAGAGCTGAAAGAATTATAAAAATTACATATATTTAAAATAAATATTTCAGACAAATACAGACCCAGAAGGTATACATTCTAAATAGATGGATAGAAATGAAAAATTACATGTATATATGAGATTAAAACATACCAGACACAGACAGACATATGTATTGTGCATGCATGCATGCACACACACACACACGTGCGCACACACACACACACACACACTTTCTATGTTGAATTAAGCATTTTAAAACCATTCACCCAAGATAGGCACTTCGGGAACAGTGGAGTAAGGACCTCAAAAAGCTGCTCCTTCATAAAAGCAATGACAACACTGGCAACAATCATCAAAATTTTTCAGAACACGGTCAATTAACAAGGACTTGCAACAACCCAAGCAGTGTTTATTAAAGAAAAATGGCTGAAATCTCATTAATAACAAAGAACTTCATGGCGTTTTAACTTTCACTAATTCTGGGCTCCATGCTAGCAATGAAAACCCATAGCCTCACAACTATGGTAGCCTGAAGAATGAGTCAAACAACTATCAGAGAAAGAAGATCAGGTTTGGAGCAACCCAAAAGCCTCATCACCAGACAACTGATTCTATATAAGATGTCTGGGAAGTTTGATGAAAGCTCCATTCTTGGGGCTTGATTTCTTTGGCCAGACACAGAACATACTCTGTGCAAACAGTTTTGTCCATGGGGACTTTATAAAAAAAATATATCAATGGCCATTGTTTAACACTGCTGCTGCCTGGGGTGGCATTACTACTTGGAATGAACAAGAGGCTAACCAAAAAATATAGAAAGGAAAGATTGGGGAATAAGATGTCCATAAAGGTTTTGAAAAGCTCTGAGATATTCATGGACATTTAAAGGTCACACACGTGAGCAAGACTGTTCACAAGCCCAAGAAAAGACCTGAAAAGATCTACTGATAAGTATGGATTTCTTTTTAGTGTGATAAAAGTATTGTGGAATTGATTTTTGTTATGGTTTCACAAACCTTTACATATACTATCTTAGCATACAGTTTTATAGTTTAGCTATGTATTAATGCTTCATTAATTTTTATTGGTGAATAACTAATGTTCCATTGTATGATTATACTATGTTTTCTTTGCCCATTCATCCATTGATAGACATTTAGGTTGTTTCTAATTTTGGCTATCTTGAGCTTTGGTATACAATTTTTTTTTATATAGACATACACTTTCATTTCAGCTGTACCAGATAACCAAGCTGACCAAAATAGATCCCTAAAGATTCTGAAAATTAAATAGGCATTGAAACCATAGTCTGTGAAAGTAAGCTAGGACCTGAGTGCTAAACTTAAGCAGGTGACTGCCTGCTAGAGTAAAATTATTTTAATAGGGCCTAAATTTTCCTAACATAATAGATACAATGTTCAGGGAATAAAAAACAAAAACCATCAAGAACCAAATAAACCTGAACTTGAATGAGAATATACAATGAATTGACTCAAACAATAAGATGAACTGGATGTTGGGATTATCTTAAAATGATTTTAAAGCAGGTACCATACAAATACTTGAACAATTAATTATGAATTCTCATAAAATGAAAAAATAATAAAATTTCAGCAAGGAAAAAGGACAACTAAAAATGAAAATCATAGAGCTGAAAAATACTAAATAACAATTTAAAAAGCTCTATGGATAGACTCCAAGTCTGAAGAAGCTGAAGTTGAATAATTCTATGAAGACCTAAAAGACCTTCTAGAACTAACACCCAAAAAAGATGTCTTTTTCATCATAGGGGCCTGGAATGCAAAAGTAGGAAGTCAGGAAATACCTAGAGTAACGGGTAAGTTTGGCCTTGGAGTGCAAAATGAAGCAGGGCAAAGGCTAACAGAGTTTTGGCAAAAAAATGCACTGGTCATAGCAAACACCCTCTTCCAACAACACATGAGAAGACTCTCCACATGGACATCACCAGGTGGTCAATACTGAAATTAGATTGATTATATTCTTTGTAGCCAAAGACTGAGAAACTCTATACAGTCTGCAAAAACAAAATAGGGAGCTGACTGTGGCTCAGATCATGAACTCCTTATTGCAAAATTCAGACTTAAATTGAAGAAAGCAGGGAAAACCCACTCAGGTATGATGTAAATCAAATCCCTAACACTTATACAGCAGAAGTGACAAATAGCTTAAAGGGATTAGATCTAATAGACCGAACACTTGAAGAGCTATGGATAGAGGTTTGTGACATAGTACCGGAGGCACTGATCAAGACCATACCCAAGAAAAAGAAATGCAAAAAAGCAAACTGGTTGTCTGAGGAGGCCTTACAAATAGCAGAGAAAAGAAGAGAAGTGAAAGGCAAAGGGAAGATATACCCATTTGAATGCAGAGTTGCAAAGAATAGCAAGGAGATATAAGAAAGCCTTCCTTGCTGATCAATGCAAAGAAATTGAGGAAAACAGTAGAATAGGAAAAATCTCTTCAAGAAAATTAGAGATACCAAGGGAACATTTCATTCAAAGATGGGCACAGTAAAAGACAGAAATGGTATGGCCCTAACAGAAGCAGAAGATATTAAGAAGAGGTGGCAAGAATACACAGAAGAACTATACAAAAAAGATCTTCATGACCCAGATAATCACGATGTTGTGATCACTCACCTAGAGCCAAACATCCTGGAATGTGAAGTCAAGTGGGCCTTAGGATGCTCATATATTTGTAACCAAAAAAAAGAAGACAGGAGAGAGAGAGAACATTACCCTAAAACACATACCGTGTATAAAAGTTATCTAAGATGGATCATGGGCTTAAAAATAAAATTTAAATCTTTTAGGGAAAAAAAAAAAACGAGACTATCTTTAGAATTCAGAGTTTTCAAAGAGTTCCTAGACTTGACAACAAAAGCACAATCCATAAAAAAAAAATGAGATATCTATTTGCTTTGTTAAAAACTTTTCTAAAGGCAGAAAAGACCAAAAAAAAAGGCATTAAAGACAAGTTACATAGTAGAAGAAAGTATCTACAAACCAAATATACAACAAAAGAATAATATATTGAATGTATAAATAACTCTAAAAGCAACAGTAAAAAAAAAAAAAAAAGAACAATTTGATAGGAAAATGACCAGAAGATATAGAGAGACATTCCATCAAAGAGGATATGCTTATGGCAAATAAGTACATGAAAAAGTACATGAAAAGTCATCTGGGAGATGCAAATTAAAATCACGATCAAGCATTACTACATAGTTATCAGAATGTCTAGAATAAAACAAAACTGACAACACCAAATGATAGCAAGGATGCAGAGAAACTTAACTGCTTATACATTGCTTTGGAAAACACTTTCTTAGTTTCTTAAAAAATTAAATATTCTACTACCATATAAACTATATATTTCAGTTCTGGGTATTTATCTCAGAATAATAAAAACTTATTTCACACAAAAACCTGTACACAGAAATTTGTAGGAACTCTATTCATAATAGCCAAAAACTGGAAAGAGCCCAGATATCCTCCAACAGGTGAATGGATAAACAAACTGGTTTGTCTATATATAACATGGAATACTGCTCAGCAATAAAAAAGGAATGAACTGATGCTACCATTGGAGGAAACCACGTAAAGAATATCTGGATCACTCTGTGTTATTTCTTATGGCTACATGGTAATATGCAATTATTTCAATGGACAAGTAATTTCTTAAAAGTCACTGAAAGATGCTAAGACAACTGCAATCTAACAGAAAAGAATTGGGACCACAGCTTGTTTATATCCACCCTAGAAATATAATAAACATGTAGTATTTTCATATTTTTATGACATGGTATCCTAAAAATTGTGTACTTCTGGGCTGTTTGTTTCTTCCTTACTAATTTGGCACTCTAATCTCACTTTAGAGCAATTACTAAAGGAGTGGCAGATAAAAATTGCAGAGAGATGAAAGAGGAAGGTAAGAGAAAGGAGAGGAGAGGGCAGATACCAGAGGAAGAGGAGAGGAGAAAAGAGGAATGAGCTAGAGATACAGATAAAACATGAAGATAAACAATACGAATGTACAAAGTCTTCTTTCCTTACCCTAGAGGAAGGAAATTGAAGGAAATTGAGAGGCTCTAAGAGAAAGAGGGACTTCCTATTATGAATCTCCTGGCTGGATTGGAGATTTATAGGTCAACTGTTAAGTGACTGATTAGACTGCAAAACAGTCAATCTGATTTGACATACAAAAATTACTAGGATACAAAATTTTTACAAAATTACTAGGATACAAAATTTTTCTGTGTTGTATTTGCTTTAATGAGTAAATAGGACTGAAAAAGTGGCTTGAAATAGAGTCAGTGTCAGTGGTCAGAAAGAATGAATGGAACTGAAATGACTGATTGACATGAAGTATCCACAGTATAAATTATTTTGGAATAATGAGCCTAGAACTGAGGAAGCCAGACTTGTGCATGGGCTGAAAGTAGCTAAAATGGAGTCAAAGGGACTTTCAATCTCATCATTAGTCAATATTTACCAGGTGTTTACCTAATATTTTAAACGTGGAAGATTCTTTGTGTGCTCCTGTGTCAGTGTGAAGACCTAAGACACTTGATTGATGGGGGTCCACCAAAAAACAGATATGGAGAATGGGATGTAGGGATCCTAAAATCATACTTCCCAATGGAAGTAGAGTATGTTGAATATCTCAGCCTTCCTCCTCAAAAGTATATAGCAACTATTTAAAGACTTTCCACAATGTTCAACTTGTATTTTTGTAGTGGATGTGCACCATGCATTGTCTTACTATCCTTATCAAGTCACTATAAATTTCTACTTTACAAGTTTTTAAAAATATTTTCAAAATGCCAATAAAAATGTCCAACTGCTGCGCTAAAGTTATTTAAGCCTAAAATCCAAGACCAAATCTGTCAAGATTCTCAGTTTTCATTCTTTTGTGGGATGGACAATTGGTCCATACAAAGTACCTATGATATGTCAGTTGAGTCTGTAAAAATGTTCAACTGAAAATTTTCTCCTTTGAGATCTTAATACCACTATTATTTTGATCATCTTTAAGACAGTCAATGACCCCTTTAATATCTATGACATAAATGGAAAAGGAAACACACTTCTTGATATCCCAGGAGGAAAAAAGATAGAGTCCAATAAAAATAGGAAAGATATTCCAGATATATCAACAAGGTCAAGTCTTTCCCACAAGGAAGTTTTGATCACTGTCCTGGAGTACATAAGGTCAACATCAGATCTCTTAGATATAATGTCAATTTTTGGAAAGATCTCTGCATAGGAGTTTCACTGGGACTTCCATAAGTAGTGTTCCTAAATTATTAGTTAGCTGTACAATTGCATTCACTAGGTTGAGCAGGAAAATGGATAGTATCACTTCTTAAAGTTTCTTGAATCTGAAGCCCATGATTTCTGATAAGTGTATTCTGTTTTTCACCTTATCACTGGGAAAAAAAAGCAAGTTAAAAAAGATCAAAACATTCTCAAAAATAGGGTAAATTTTCAATTAGCTTCTAAAATCAGCCAAAATTGCAAGGGTTTCTTCTTTGGATATGAACTGCTTTTCCACCCCTCATTTCAATGTACACATCAAGTTTAGATCATCACAAGATGACTCAAAATTCTTGCAGTGGTGATATTTACCATAACAGGAATGATTCAACACTGGAGAATTTTCCAAGGATGAAGCATAGTTTTAAGTACCTCCTATATCAAAAAGTACAATTGAAAATTTAGCCTCAGGAAGTATCTAAAATGTTACAAAGGGTTTTTTAAGGCCACACGACTATATTTGGATTACTAATTATATACTAGAGGACTTTTCACAGGGCAAACAGAAAACAATGTCTATAAGTTTGTGATTATCAGTGGGGAAAAATTCTACTCATCTCTCTACTGAATGTGGCTAATGGGTTATTCACCAAATACCTTTGTACCTTTCATTCAACATACACACAAAGGCAGTGTTAAACTGAACTAGAGAACATGGGTACCTGTGTACACTAAGTATGCAGAAGTGGTTTTAACCTCTCTTTATAGATATTATGCTTACACACATACCTCATCTTTTCACAGATGTTATTATGGATAAACTAATCTGGGAAACAGGATTGTTTATGTAATCAAAGCACAGATGTTCATAAGGGGAACTTTGGAACTGCAGGCATGCCTAAAGCCAAGTGGAATCACTAAGACTTTAAAAAGACTTAAAACACTATCTTTCCTTTCTCTCATTCTTTTCAAAATTTAATCTGCACCATACACTAGTAGCTACTACTTACTGAGTGCCTCTCCATGTGCCAGAAACAATGTCAGGCACTTTTGTATTCATTCTCATTGCACAGTCACAGTCTTATAAAATAGCAATTATTATCCCCATCTGTCAAGCAACAAAACTAAGAGAAAGATAAATCTGACACTTTTTTGGTGAAAGCACAATTCTGGGTACAGGTCATCAGATAACCCCATGGGAGAATGTAGGGAAGTTAAGGGACATAGAGGTTTGAAGGCTGTTTGTACAATTAGAACAGTTCCTGTTTAATTCCCACAGTTCAATTTGGACAAAATGTAAGAAAGGAAAAATTAAATGCTGGATTTTAGAGTATAAACTAGACGTTCTTTGAAAGTTCTGAGGAGAGAAATATTCAGGAATAATCAGAGAAGGCTTCATGGAGGAGGTAGGATTTGAACTAGTCCCAAGAGAAAAGGGAGGAGACATTCTAGGCAAGAGAACAAAATGTGAAAGGATGCAGAGATATAAATGAATAATGTCATTAATTCACCCAACTAATTAAAAAAAAATGAAACCAACAATGATTATTACAATTCTAACAGAGAAGTATAAAAAACCAAAGATATTTAGGGCTAAGTTGTGGCTTCCATCATTAATGGTTGTATATCTTTGACAAAATGTGTGAAATGGGAATGACAAGACCTGTTCTACTTTTCTTGTAAGGTTTTTGTAGAGGTGAAATCCACAAATGTGTCTGAATGTGCCCTGTAAACATAAAGACTTACTCAAAGAGAAAAGACTATTATTACATATTATACCAAGTTGACTTTCCTCATAAACATCCATTCGTGGAAAATTTCCAGCTATAAACTGAAAACTTCAGTATGGACAGTTTTGTTTCCTCTTCTCAGAGTTCTTCACTGGGTATTTATAAAGTGCTCCATGACTAAAAGTGAGAGTCTGAGGCTAGCCTTTAGACAAGCAAAGTCCAAATTTATTACTGGTTTAATGGATTTAACTGGTTATTGATCGGCCATCAAACAATTAGAAACCATCCAAATAGGTTTAAGTTGTCAATCCAATGAAGACACTACATAAGAAGTACTCATAGATTATGATCTACCCTTTGAATTGAAGATTCTTGTCCTCTCTTAAGGATATGGAACCTGGCATATGGGCATATGCCAAGACAGTCTAGACAGTGTCTGCTGCACATTATGAGGAGGAGAAACAGTGCAAAAGTGGAGATGTTAATAACAAAAATGTAGACAGAGCTCTACATTTGCTTCTGTCAGAGCTGAAACCTATAACCATGCAAGATATGGAAGCTTGGCATCATTTGGGGCCACCAGAGGTGAGAGATAGCTTTTAAATGTGCTTTCAAGCTTGGGAATACTAGGGAGTTAACATTTGTGAATAGTAATAGAGGGTAACACAGAAGGGATTAAGCAAAATTTGCCCCTCATGCATTTGTTTGCTTAGACCTATGACCAGGGGTACATTCTTATGCCCAGGTACCCAAGAACCTAATTCATAATAATGAGCCTTTTGGGGTAGTTATTGTTACTTATGAATGATATAAATCAAATACTTTGTGTGGAAAACCATTATAGTGGAAAGAGTATGTATTGGTGGTAGTTTAGTCACTAAGTCTTGTGTGACTCTTCTGTGACCCCAAGGACTGTAGTCCTCCAGGCTCTCCTGTCCATGGGATTCTCCAGGCAAGAATACTGGAGTATGTTGCCATTTCCTTCTCTGGGAGTATTCCCAATCCAATGATAGAACCCTCATTTCCTGCATCTCTTGCATTGCAGGTGGATTCTTTACAGTTGAAGACACTGAGGAAGCCAGAAAGAGTATAGTAGAAGTCTAAGTCAGTATGGATCAACCAAGGTACTACTACGCTTCACTTGCAAAGAAGCTCTGTCTCTCACTTCTAGGTAGCCTCTTATTTCCCTGTACTGGATGAGGTGCCACCTGAAGACTCTATAGAAACACACAACAAAAACACAGAGAAGATTACATACTTATATGATCAACTTCACACTCACATACACACACACAAACACACAAACATCTCCCCGTGCTCTACCAGATTTAGAACAGAATGAAGGCTACAGTCAGTAAATAAGTTTTGCCTTCCAGCATGTTCATTAGTCAGGGTCATGTTTACATAACTTAGGGAATCTGTCATGTCTTAGTTTGACTTTAATGAACTAACTGTACCCCAGTTAAGTTATACCTCAGTTCAGTTCAAAAATGGTAGGGCCTAACAGAAGCAGAAGATATTAAGAAGAGGTGGCAAGAACACACAGAAGAACTATACAAAAAAAGATCTTCACGACCAGATAATCACGATGGTGTAATCACTCACCTGGAGCTGGAATGTGAGGTCAAGTGGGCCTTAGTAAGCATCACTAAAAACAAAGCTAGTGGAGGTGATGGAATTCCAGTTGAGCTATTTCAAATCCTGAAAGATGATGCTGTGAAAGTGCTGCACTCAATATGCCAGCAAATTTGGAAAACTCAGCCATGGCCACAGGACTGGAAGAGGTCAGTTTTCATTCCAATTCCAAAGAAAGGAAATGCCAAAGAATGCTCAAACTACCACACAATTGTACTCATTTCACACGCTAGTAAAGTAATGCTCAAAATTCTACAAGCCAGGCTTCAGCAATACATGAACTGTGAACTTCCAGATGTTGAAGCTGGTTTTAGAAAAGGCAGAGGAACCAGAGATCAAATTGCCAACATTTGGTGGATTATCAAAAAAGCAAGAGAGTTCCAGAAAAAACATCTATTTCTGCTTTATTGACTATGCCAAAGCCTTTGACTGTGTGGATCACAATAAACTGTGGAAAATTCTGAAAGAGATGGGAATACCAGACCACCTGACCTGCCTCTTGAGAAACCTGTATGCAGGTCATGAAGTAACAGTTAGAACTGGACATGGAACAAAAGACTGGTTCCAAATAGGAAAAGGAGTATTTCAAGGCTGTATATTGTCACCCTGCTTATTTAACTTATATGCAAAGTACATCATGAGAAATGCAGGGCTGGATGAAGCACAAGCTGGAATCAAGATTGCCGGGAGAAATATCAATAACCTCAGTTATGCAGATGACACCACCCTTATGGCAGAAAGTGAAGAAGAACTAAAGAGCCTCTTGATGAAAGTGAAAGAGGAGAGTGAAGAATTTGGCTTAAACATCAACATTCAGAGAGCAAAGATCATGGCATTCAGTCCCATCACTTCATGGCAAATAGATGGGGAAACAGTGACTAACTTTATTTTTTGGGGGCTCCAAAATCACTACAAATGGTGATTGCAGCTATGAAATTAAAAAATCCTTACTCCTTGGAAGGAAAGTAATGACCAATCTAGACAGCATATTAAACAGCCGAGACATTACTTTGTCAACAAAGGTCCACCTAGTCAAGGCTATGGTTTTTCCAGTGATCATGTATGGATATGAGAGTTGAACTATAAAGGAAGCTGAGCACTGAAGACTTGATGCTTTTGAACTGTGGTGTTGGAGAAGACCCTTGAGAGTCCCTTGGACTGCAAAGAGATCCAACCAGTCCATCCTAAAGGTCAGTCCTGAATATTCATTGGAAGGACTGATGTTGGAGTGGGTAGCCTTTCCCTTCTCCAAGGGATCTTCCCAACCCAGGGATTGAACCCAGGTCTCCAGCATTGCAGGTAGATTCTTTACCATCTGAGCCACTAGGGAAGCCCGGGAAGGACTGATGTTGAAGGTGAATCTCCAATACTTGGGCCACATGATGCGAAGAGCTGACTCATTTGAAAAGACCCTGATGCTGGGAGAGATTGAGGGCAGGAGGAGGAGGGGACAACAGAGGATGAGACGGTTGGATGGCATCACCGACTCGATGGACATGGGTTTTGATGGACTCCAGGAGTTGGCGATGGACAGGGAGGCCTGGCGTGCTGCGGTTCATGGGGTCGCAAAGAGTCAGACATGACTGAGCGACTGAACTGAACTGACACCTCAGTTCAGGGCTGTCACTATGAAAAAATGGCTTGAATGTTGTATACATAATATATATGAACTGTATTTTTTAGGAGAGTCCTAGGTTCATTCAATATTAGAAATACTAAGTGTTCTCTTCATGGCCTAGAGGCTTAAGGGCATACTTCATTATCTGGCACTACAGAGAGATAGCCCCTTTTCTTATCAATTAATTTCCCAAATTCTTTTCCTTCTCCATTTACAGAACTTAGCTATTGGCATTCACATAGCTTAGTGCCATACCATTCATTTACTTGATGTGATCATTATACTGAAAGATACAATATGGACAAATCCTTGTATTTTCTCCTGCACAGTGATATTTATTAAGTAAGAATATAAACTATTATTCTTCACTGAAGAATACACCAAGTAAAAACAATATTCAATAGATATAATTTCTTCTAAAGTTTTAGTGTACTCATCCTAAATCTGATAGACATCAGACTTCAAATAATACTGCCTAAGGTATGACAGCAGCCCTACAGTCTTCTGAAATTACTAACACTTTACATTGTGCCCAGTTGTATTAATAAACATTTAAACTGCTTGAATATTCTATAATCAGTCTGGGAGTAAGTTGGTGTTTCTGAACAAAAATGTTTCTTTACTCTCAATTTTTACTTAATATTACACTTACTGGTGATTTTTTTTAACCTCAGGAGCATGTTTGGCTCCAGCTGTACAAACTACTTAAGTTACTGTTAGCGGCATATATAAATTTTGTTAATATTCAAAACTGCGAAGTTATTTCATATCAAAGTGATGTAGCCCTCAGCTTTTGCATCTCTGAATAATGAGCAACATTACTTTAAATGACATCTTTTTGTCAGAGTTTCATAGGATAAAGACAGAATGAATCCCTTTGTATAAATTGTGGCTTCACTATTGAAGGATTATAAAAATATATTGTGCTACACTTAAACCTAAAACGATTAAGATAGTTAAAATATGTCATTTTTTCACTAGAGAAACTAGTGAGTCCTTAAAATGCTGTCATCAATCACAACTAATTCACTAAATACACAATTGAAGCGGCAACAGAAGATAGAAAATACTGTTGGGCCAATCATCTGTCACTAAGTCAAATATCTCCATTTTTCACTGGACGAAGAGACTAAAGACTTACTTTCAAGGACTACAGTATAGATAACTCAAAATTGAATTCCTATTCCAAGGGAACAACCCTTCACATGCTGTCATTTTGGGGGATGTTTTCTGGGTTGGTATATAAATTAATTTTGAAAGGTAAACTTCCATTACTTTTTGCTACATGAGTCTGTGTGTTTCAATTTAGCTGTGGAAAACATTCACCCAGGCAGTCCTCACCTTGTTTTTACAGTTATGAATAGCTGTCAAAAGGGAATAATACCTAAAGACTCTTGTTCCTAAAGCCCCAAACCATCTTTTAAGTCAGGTTTAATTTAGTAGTCAGCTAAGGTCACCAGATGTTTTTCATCATGCAGGATAATCTTGGATTTCAACTTCCTATCCCATTCTCATTGATATTTTCTGTTCTCATTGGGCCTGGCTCCTTTCCAGACCTACATAACACTACTCTGGGCCAGAGCAATTATCCATCCTGTGCAGAACTTTTTTCTCTGACTTGTACCAAGAAACATTTTAGAGGAGAAGATGCTTTTTGTTCCCTGTGAAATAAAATACAAAATGCTAAGTAGAATCTCTGAGCTACCCTGTCTCTCTAGTATCATTTCCCTTCTATCCTTCTCCTTATCCCCTTTCTTTCTTTTAGCAAAAGTAATATTGCTAGGGGAAGGGTCTTTGGGCCCTTTTGGCTGAGCCACTTGAGTGGGATTACTAGGAGGCATAGCACAGTCCAAGCAAAAATTCCAAAACCAAACATTCTGGCAAGGGGCATTTAAGACTTGTGGTTGGGCTTTTAGGCTCAGAAACACAGGATCTAATCAGACTCTGAAGAAAAGCAGATGCAGCAAAAAGGAAGTGAGGTCATAAACATACAAGAACTGGGCCAATGGCCAAGCCAAGATCACAGAAGAGGTAGGGTTCAAACTGACAAATGGCAGCAGGGTAGGGACAAAGAGCAAGTCACTAACTGACAGGATAGAGGGAACTATGTGACTTCTTAGTTTCTATAGAATCTGAGGTCAGCATAGCGTCCTCATTCTCAGTTATTTGTCTTCTCTTTGAGGTGAGGTCTTGACGACTGATGGGAGAGGGGGTATGTCATAGCAATACTCTACAGTCTTGCCACTCTGATATCTTGAAGGACTCAATTTTAAGTACAGCCAACTTTGTTTCAGGTCACCACAAACCAGCCCATCTGACAGCAACAAAAGCTGGTATGATGTCAGCTTAGTACAAACTATAGATGCTAAAAAGAATTCTATATCTCCAGGACTGATTTCTCCCAACACAGTACTTCTGTCTTATGCACAGAAATACCCCATTCTCACCTTAACTCACCTCTTAAGTCAACCCAAAACTGAAGGTTTTAATAGTTATTCCTTTGGGTTACCAAGTTTGATCTTTTACCTATTTTCCCTAATTTCTCTCTTGATTTAATATTCCTGACTCTATCTTCAGCAACTTATGTCTTATGCCATTTCAATCTTTCCCTTATTCCTAGACAAAGCTTCTCCTTAATCCTTGGCATATACATTTGGTGCTTAACAAGGGCTGTATTTCTCTAGTAATCCACCTCTGTGACATTGCTCTAATCTTCATGTAATCTTAGCTATTTCCCTAGTTAGAGGGACTGGGGGAAAGTGGAGGATGCTTAAAGCCCAGTACAGGGAGAGGAGGCAGGGGTTAGGGCCTAGAAAACCTGGAAGAACGGGGTGCTGATAATATTTATAAACACTGAATCACAACCATTTTATTTTGATAAAATGCAAATATTTAGGCTTGTCTTGGCTGTTAGTTTTGGTGAGTTCTTTTCTTTCTAGATCTAAAATAATTTCTTTAGCAGCTTTGTTGGACTTTCTGATACCAAATTACCTATCTCATAATTTTAAGCTCTAAGAGCAATCTTTGATCAAATCATTACTAAAGTGCCATGCTGATAAAAAATACCTTCTCCTTCAATCCAAATCATTCAACTTAAAAGTTAATGGATGTGACTAAATATTCAGCCACTCAACTGTTTTCTTAAACCACTGCAATGATTTCTATTTCACTGGAGGATTCTGGATTTGAGTGTTTTTTTGTGCATGCTAAGTCACTTCATTCATGTCCAACTCTTTGTGACCCTATGGCCTTTAAGACTCCTCTGTTAATGGGATTTCAAAGGAAAGAATAATGGAGTGGGTTGCCATGCCCTCCTCCAGGGGATCTTCCTGACCCAGGGATGAAACGCATGTCTCTTACATCTCCTGCATTGGCAGATGGGTTCTTTACCCAGGTGAAGTGCCACCTGGGAAGACTGATACTGGGATTGCTTAGAAATAATCCAAGATTGGGAGTTTTCAGCACCTGTTTCTGGATAAGTAGTTTTAGAAATTCCCATTTTCCCAGTTCATCTCATTTGGACAGTAAAAAAATAGTACAATTAGGGCCCTATGCCTTATGGATACAGGAAGTACAGTTAAAATATTTTTTCAAACTTGACATGAAAACAAAAATCAACATATGTAAAATATTCCAATTCAGATACAATATTAACTGGGGTCATTTTGGAAAGAACTGCAAGTCTAATTTAGAGTTTCTTTGTTACTTTTACTGAAATCTAATGAACATGTATTTATATGATGTATGTACAGACACTCACTATACTCTTTGTAACATGGCTTGTAAAGTCTGGTTTACTTGAAATTTATATTAATAAGAAGAAAAAGCCAGTAATAAATTCTGTAGTGCACAAAGCCT
This sequence comes from Dama dama, assembly GCF_033118175.1. Taxonomy (NCBI): domain Eukaryota; kingdom Metazoa; phylum Chordata; class Mammalia; order Artiodactyla; family Cervidae; genus Dama; species Dama dama. The sequence goes on along the minus strand of NC_083714.1, from coordinate 59,513,563 downwards.
CCTAGTTCTTACACAGATGTATCTCACTTTAAGGAAACCTGACAAGCAAATTTAGCTTTAAAAAATAAATTATGAATTATTTTTTACTTCAAACATTCTGTATTTTGCAAAAGAACTCTCACCATAACTTTAGAAAGCAATTTACATGCAACTATAGTTACTCAGGAGAAGGCAATGGCACCCCACTCCACTTCTCTTGCCTGGAGAATTCCATGGACGGAGGAGCCTGGTAGGCTGCAGTCCATGGGGTCACTAAGAGTCGGACACGACTGAGCAACTTGACTTTCACTTTTCACGTTCATGCATTGGAGAAGGAAATGGCAACCCACTCTAGAGTTCTTGCCTGTAGAATCCTAGGGACGGGGGAGCCTGGTGGGCTGCCGTCTATGGGGTTGCACAGAGTTGGACGCGACTGAAGCGACTTGGCAGCATAGTTACTCAGCCCTCAGGAAGTGACAATAAAATTATGTATATATACATGTATGGGCTTCCCTGGTGGCTCACTCAGATGGTAAAGAATCCACCTGCAATGTGGGAGACCTGGATTTGATACCTGGATTGGGAAGATTCCCCTGGAGGAAGGCATGGCAGCTCACTCCAGTATTCTTGCTTGGAGAATCCCATGGACAGAGGAGCCTGGAGGGCTACAGTTCATAGGGTCGCACAGAGTCGGACATAACTGGGGTGACTTAACATGAACATATGCATGTATTTGTACACAAGAGGTAGAACACGATTTAAGTAAAAATACTTGCGATTCTGTCCTAGCTCAACAACTATAACCTTTGGTAAATCACTAAATTTTGTTGTGTCTCTGATTCTCCCTCCTTAAAATGGGGATAATAACCCCCAGAACGTCTACCTCAACTTTATATTCTCATTTTATGACACTGTAGACACTTAGCGGGAACTCAGTAAATATGTAAATGAATAGGGTAACTGCAAGGATTGATTAAGCTCATGTTAGCGAGTTAGAAAGTGTTATCAAATGTCGGGTATTATTGTTATGGAATCAAATGTAAGCATAGATTCATAGATGTTTAGTACTTGAGGAATACTAGAGGATATAGCTATGGTACTTTCTATTCATTGTAATAATTTCATAATTTTGTAGATGCAGCAACAAATAGAAGCATTTATTTAGTTTGCTTTATTTTGCTCTAGTACAATGAACAATGGGTCCCTACCAAATGGAAAGTAGTGTTTATAAGCTAAGAGAAATGGGACCAACCAAACAGTTGATGATTTTCAATTTTCCCTGGGTACAAATATAGTCACTGTGGGGGAAAAATACATTGGTAGTCTCTATATTGTGCTTGACAATAGGCACGTGCGTCAGTTTCATAACTAAGCATGGTTGGACTAAAATATTAAACATGGATCTTTGTGGAAAGTAATAAAAAGGATAATAAAAATGCATCTGCTGTGCCAATGAGCAAGCCATTTATTAAAGACAAGATGAACTTTGTCTATTAAAATTCTAGTTGATGTAATGATTCATGCACAGGCATGGTCCACAACATTACAAGTGTTAGTCGCCCATCTGTCACCAAGACAAAAAAAATCAATTATTACACTCACTGAAAGATAATTGAACAGGTAAAATGATGTGATGAAAAATTACTTTGGGTTAAAACAACAAATTGGTCCTTTGATTTAGCAATAAGCTCTCTGGGTGTGGTAAGTAGCTTCCCCAAGGTCTGGCAGGCACTTCATAATTGGTGTCTATATCCTAGGGTTTGCCCTGAACTCTCTGAATGCTCCCCATCCAACTCTCCAAATAACATTGTATAAAAAACAAATACATATTTATATACTTTTTTTTCCTAGAAAGTCTTCAATAAGACTTGTTAGCATTCTTACCAGAGTTTCATTTCAAGTGAACTAAATTAAAAGTGAATCAAACAAAAGCAAAAGAAAAAAAAAAGTACTTAATGATTGTGCTGAGTCAAACACTGGGAGAGCCAAGCTTTCCCCAACTTCCCAACAAGTATTCCCATGGCCAGCCACAGGGCAGACTTTATAAGTGATCGATTGCCTATAGGTGTTTTGATTTCAATAGGAGTGAAAAGGCCAGCTACATTATCAACATCTCAGCCATGTAATAGAGGAATATTCAAAACTGCTCAAATAGCTCATTTCTTGAACCTGAGATACACCCTCCTAGAAAGGAAACACATTGAACACTCTCATCCATCATTAACACTTCAAAGTGAATGAGCTCCCCAAATCTTTTTCAGATGTTATAATTACCAGAGGAAGGGGTTGAACACCTGGGGAGGATGCTGAGCATGAAATATGACAGTTATAGGGGGTGCATTGTAGTGAGAGCAGTACAAAAAAGTATAGACTGAGGATACTAAATCTACTACCCAAATTTGCAGGGGCGGGGGGCAGGTTCCTAAACTTTGGGACACAAGGGTTCTTGGTAAATTGGCAAATTGAGCTTATCGATAAGGAGTTTATAGGCCTAGTCAAAGTTTGGCCAGAGCATATCCAAAAACCTTGGGATCTGAATTTCTGCAATGTATTTCAAAGCTATCATCACATATTTCCTACTCCTCCTTTCTTTTAAAAATCCCCCTTTGGACCAACGTTTCTTTTCCACTGTCTCTTCTCTTCTTGTAATTTGCACATTGTTTCTTTTGTTCCATGTCTTTCATTCTCCTACATTCATTTATAAACTTTCCCTATTTCCTATATCCTCTTGGTAAGTGCCAAGACTGAAGAATACCAACAGCAGATGGGTTCATATCTATCTGAAAGACCAAAGTTAGAAATTTGGGGAACATGTTGTTTCCAGAGATGGTTGTCCCTAGAGTCTCTAACAAATACTCTCTCTTTGCCTAAAGCTGTTGACAGTTTTGTTGAGTAGCAAGAAGATATTTTCTATATTTTAAGAGAAACAAGTGGGTTAAAAATAAACAGTCTGATCCTGTTATGGAGATTTAGGATATCAGAGGTCAGATAATGTTTCCTGAGGGCCTGGAAGAAAAGCCTGAAGGATGTGTTTTATCTCTAAGGGAGATTTTGGCACTGAAACACATATGAAAGGAAAATGAGAGGATGCTCATGCAAGTTCAGTCCTGTCTGACTCTTTGCAGCCTAATGGACTGTAGCCCGCCAGGCTCCTCTGTCCATGGGATTTTCCAGGCAAGAATACTGGAGTGGGTTGCCATTTCCTACGCCAGAGGATCTTCCTGACCCAGGGACTGAACCTGTGTCTCCTGCATTGACAGGCAGGTTCTTTACTACTAAGCCACCTAGGAATATTAGATATAAAGGGATGCCACTATGCCTCTCTTTCATTTAGGTGTGTGAGTCTCTACCAAATTTGCTAAGTCAGAAACTGAGTGTCTGATGGACATTACATCTTAGATCACATGTTGGTGGAAAAATCCCATTTATCAGGTGTCCTACCTTAGAAACTTCGGGGCCAGCTATCTAGTAGGACTGTATCAGTCCTGTTGTTGTTCAGTTGCTAAATCATGTTCGACTGTACTGTTTTTAATGCTATTCAACTTGAGTTTCTGGTCAATCTTTCTTCATAACCAACCCTACAAACAATAAAACACTGATTCAGTAAATACTTAGATACAGTCATGTTACACATGAGCTTTATGTACCAGGATCTAATTGAAAATGCCTTGAAAACTGCTTTGCTTTGTTAAATGGTAATTTTTCTTCAAGTTTTACTAAACATGTTTTACTAAAACAGCTAGCATATATGATATAATGAGTTTGCAGAGTCAGTACTATGCTATGCAACTGAGTACATTTAATGCTATAAACTATATTGTACTTAGTAAGCAAACATTTTTGATCTAAAATGCTATCTCAAAGAATATGCTATAGTTTATAGATATCTGACCAAAAATGAGGCTACAAATCTCTTTAATTTTCAAAATGCCAATAACATCAGTTTTTATGGTTTCAAATGTTTTTTAATTAGTTAACTATTATCAGGAGTTTTTAGTATACTAAACATTGACATTCTAACAATAAAAAAGGCTGTATAAACCCAGCAAGTGATTTTGGAAGATCTCACTAAATTAGATGATAAACTAGGCATAGTCCCTGAATTTAAATTACTTACATTCTAACAGGAAAACAATGGCAACTAATCAAAAATATTTATTACACAATACCACTGAGTAAGGCTTATAATTACATGATTGAGATATAGCAGAAGAAATATTATACTACCCCCAAATAGAATTGCCAGAGATAATAAAAACACCGCATAGCAAAGTTAGATTTTTTAAGGTATAACACATAAGTTTCATCTCACATGCCAACTTTCATTGATTGGTAATGGTATTTAAGATTTTTGTGGCCATATATGTATTTAGAAGGAAAGAGTACTATAGTGAAAGTCGCTCAGTCATGTCCGACTCTTTGCTACCCCATGGTGTGTGTATATATATATATATATATAGTCCATGGAATTCTCAAGGCCAGAATACTGGAGTAGGTAGACTTTCCCTTCTCCAGGGGATCTTTCCAACCCAGGGCTGGAACCCAGGTCTCCCGCATCACAGGCAGATTCTTTACCAGCTGAGCCACTTGGCAGTCTGCCATGGATATAAGAAATGGAAAACAGCAGCACAAATGCCAGGTGTATTCCATCCTTGCTCTGTCAAAATGGTCTTGCTAGGGACTTCCCTGGTGATCCAGTGGTTAAGACTTCGCCTTCCAATGCAGGGGGTGTGGATTTGATCCCTTGTTGGGGAGCTAAGATCCCACATGTCTCAAAGCCAAAAATCCAAAACAGAACAGAAGTAATATTGTAACAAATTCAATGAAGACTTTTAAAAAATGGTCTTGTTCAATTCTGTTGCCCCCTCTTATTATCATACAGGGTTCGGCATTATCATTGTAAACTATAGAGAAAACATAAACAAGAGAGTGTATTGGTTAACTAGGGATCGGGCTTGGTTAATTCAGGAAGATTTTTGGAGAAAACAGATCATAAGAATTCTTCCTCATTTTGTGTACAAAACTCAAGGACAGCTGTTCTCCCCCTTATTTTGTATTAACAATAGTAAATTGGACTAGGCTTTGATACCCCAGTTAGCCAATAGATGTTTCTCTCTAATGTAAACTGTATTCCAGGTACAAAAATAAGAGAGAAAGAGAAGAAGATAAAAGATGAATGAAGGAAGGGAGGGAGGAAGAAATCCTCCTGAGCCTGGAAGTTGCAAATTTGTAAGAAGAGTTAATTCTTTAGGCCTAAAACTATGTTTACTCTGTATGACCCATGGTCAAATTCAACTTTAGGCCCATTTTTGTAAATAAAGTTTTACTGGAATAAAGTTTTACTGGAAAAGGCTGTTTGCTTATTGTCTATGGCTACTTTCATGCTGCAATGACAAAGTTCATTAGTTGCCCAAGGTATTTCATGGTCAAATTTCTTTGTTCACTAAAATGAAGATTCTTTGCATTCATGCATGCTAAATCACTTCAGTTGTGTCTGACTCTTTGCAGCCCTATGGAGTGTAGCCAGCCAGGTTCCTCTGTCCTTGGGATTCTCCAGGCAAGAATACTAGAGGGGGTTGCCATGCTCCCTCCAGGGCATCTTCTGGATCAGGGGATCAAACCAGCATCTCTTATGTCTCCTACATCGGCAGGCAGGTTCTTTACCACTTAGAATCACATGGGAAGATTCTTGGGGTAACATCAAGTTCATTGAATGAAACTGTTTTTGGTAAGGGGCCAAAAATCTTCATGTTATAAAGCATGACAGTTTATTCTAAAACATTAAATTTTGAAAAAATGTTTTGTGTCACAAATTTTATAAGAATACACTCTGAATCAAATATCTTGACAATGAGAGATGCCTACAGTATCTTTAATCTGCCAGATCAATTACTTTCATAGTGTCCCTAGAGCTAAATAATAGAAATGCCATCTGTTTCTCTCTGAATATTCAACATTCTGCCCATGTTGAGGTTCAGTTACAACTGTCTTATAACATGAAGCTCATTTTCACAATTTTTGTTTACCTTACTAATTCATGTAGTCCTGTTTTTATGTAGAATCTGCATAGTATTAGACCATGTGCTGTGGTGAACAATTTTTTGTGGTAAAAAGTATGATTTAGGGCTAAGACTCTGGAATTTGTAACTAATTTTATTTTCATATTTGAAAGCTTTTTTTTCAGTGAAATCTAGCATGGCTTTTATTTCAGATCAAGACATTTCTGGGTTTTCTTGACTTTCTGTCTTTGGGACAGAATGTATCCCCTTCTGACAGAGCAGACTGTCTCTAGGGGAAGGAAAATCATAGATTTTTCAGATTTAGGGGAAAAAAATAAGCATGCTCCACCTATTTTCCAAGTCTCTAACCCAAACCTGAAAATCTTAAGGCAACTGATTTTTTGAACTCATTGTCTATAAAGCATGATAATCTTGGGAATAAGAAATAAATGAGGGTTAAGCACAAATGGCAAATCCTAAAAGAAGAACACTATATCCCTAAAGTTCTCAGAACAGGAGACTATATAAATGGACCACAGATTTAGTATTGACTGAATCCAGGAAGTCTGCTTTAAATTCCTTCTGCTTTGGTCATCTCTCAATTATGCATGTTAGACATTATAGATATTATTTGTTGATAGCATTTGCCAAATGCAAAAATAAGGTGAGTAGATCTTTTCTTTAGAGAGGTCAATGAAAGGAGCAAGAGATGTAGGTGGAGTCAAATGACCTCTAAAAATTTAGGAGGAGTCTCGGACAGACCTGGCTGCTACTGTCATGAACTTGGGGGCAAATGGCTTCTGAAATTATCAAAGCAAATGACATTTAGACACAGTAAATGAGTTAGAAAAGTAATGACCCAGAAATGAAAATAAAGCTGAGAGTTAGTGAAATTCAGTTTCAACAGAGGGCTTCACTGGTGGTTCAGATGGTAAAGAATCTGCTTGCAATGTGGGAGACTTGGGTTAGATCCCTGGGTTGGGAAGATCCCCTGGAGGAGAGCATGGCAACCCACTCCAGTATTATTGCCTGGAGAATCCCCAGAGGAGCCTGGCAGGCTACAGTCTATGGGGTCGCAAAGAGTCAGACACAACTGAGTGACTAAGCATAGCACAGCAGCACCACATTTATTTATATCCCTAGAGTTTGAAAGTGGGGAGAGCTATAACTCACACAAGTTTTACACCACTCTTACCTGTATGAAATAAATGTTAGGCTTTTAGAAATCCTTGCTAGTTCAATTTATTTAGTACACAAAATATATGTTTTTTTTTCTTTATACATTATTGTTTATTTCATTTTGATAATACTTTTTGAAAATAGGGAAACCAAGACATTACTATATGATTCAATTTTACTTTCTACAATAGTATTAACTAAAATGTTTTGTTTATGATTATTATTTTCTTTTCAATTTTCTTATATACTTTCTGAATTTGGATATACTGAAAGCATATTTTTCAAGATTTTAAACAATAATCTGTGTTGGAATATTCCAAACTCCAATATCTAGTTATGGCAGCTATACATATATGTATATATATTGCTGCTGTTCAGTCTCTCAGTCATGTCCGACTCTTTGTGACCCCACAGACTGTAGCATGCCGGGTCTCCCTGTCCTTCACCATATCCCAGAGCCTGCTCAAACTCATGTCCACTGAGTCAGTGATGCCATCCAACCATCTCATCCTCTGTCATCCCCTCTCTTCCTGCCTTCAATCTTCCCCAGCATCAGGGTCTTTTCTAATGAGTCAGCTCTCATCAGGTGGCCAAATTATTGGAGTTTCAGCTTCAGCATCAATTCTTCTAATGAATATTCAGGACTGATTTCCTTTAGGATTGACTGGTTTGGTCTCCTTGCAGCCCAAGGGACTCTCAAGAGTATTCTCCAACACCACAGTTCAAAAGCATCAGTTCTTCGGCACTTAGCCTTCTTTATGGTCCAACTCTCATATCCATACAAAACTACCAGAAAAAGCATAGCTTTGACTATATGGACCTTTTTCGGCTCCTGGCACCACTCCTTGTCTTTACCAGACATTCAGTAAGTATTGTTTAACTGAATTGGATCAAATCTGAAAGCCTGTTGGTGTCATTAGAGGGTAGAAACCAAAAGGACTGTCTTCCATGGGAGGAAACATTTTCATTCCTTTGACACGGTGAGAACTACATTTGTAGTTATATATATATATATATATATATATATATATATATATATATATAATTTTATATATTTTCAATAGTTACTAAATTAGAAAATCACAGATTGCCAAATGACCATCCCTGTTACTGATCGAAGCCACAGTTAATTAGTCTTAAAGCCTAACGTAAATCTCGCCTATTCATGTGACCTATACAAATGTAGTTCTCACAATGTCAAAGAATGAAGAAGCTTCCTCCTGTGGGAGACAATCCTTTTGGATTCTACTCTCTAATGACACCAGTAAGCTTCCAGATTTGATCCAATTCAGTTAAACAATACTTACTGAATGCCTGGTAAAGACAAGGAGTGGTGCAAGGAGGAGCAAATCAGTCAGGTCTATATGTAGTATACACATCTGCTACATTTATAAAATTGACCCCAGAAAGTTCAGAGAAAAGACATTTACTAGGAAGCATAAGGAGGCAAAACTGATACAGTCTAAAGTAAATAGAATATTTGAGGTGGCTCCATTTGGGAAAAATCCTTCCCAGGGCCTAGTTATATAACCCTCCCTGTTGGACACATGCCTGAGTCAGAGACAACAACTGCTCAAAATCATGGGGTGGTAGAGAGGCCCAGAACAGGTGGGAAGATGAATAATCTGGAGAGTCAGGAAGACTGCTAGTGATGGCAGCAGAATGCCTGACCAGGAACCTGTACAAGACCTGGCCCCCAACACAGCAAAAGGAAGAATGGAGTCCGGGATAGCAAATAACCCAAGGTGACCTGATTAAAATGCTTTACTAGGCTCAGCTAATCAAACTCTCCAGATCCTCTAGCACCCAATTGAAAATTTGCTACTTGTGACAAAAGTAACATGGTACACTTGATGCAAGTGTGGTGTATTAAAAAATATGTATACTCAGTTTTACACCTAAACCATTTTGTATTTAAGAAATGGAAATAAAAGTGAATTCTCTTAGTGCCTTCTTTCAAAATAAATTATTTTTGTAATTTTATTTCAAATCATTGAAGTATAATTGGGGTTATCAAGACTTTCCTAACCCAAGGTTTCCTCTGGTGTGGACTGAGGGAGCATATAGCTATACCTGGAATATTCAGGCCTCAGGATAGCATATCTTCACCTTGTGGGATGGGGAAAAAAACTGGCAATGCATTTATTAATTTCCTTACTCAGTTAATCAGCAAATATTTAATTGTCACCTGTGTATCAAAGATTGTGATAGGTACTGGGGGTACAGAGTTGAGCAAACAAAGACACAGTCCCAGTCCTTGTAGATACCACAATGGGGGAAGCAGATAATAAAGAAGTAAATAGATTTATAATTACAAATTATTTTGGAAAAAACGCCCAGAAGGAAATATGCATGGTTCAGTGAGAGAGAGAGCAACAAGGTGTGTGTGTGGGGGGTCTACTTAGATGGTATGGCCAAGGAGGTCTTAGTTAGGTGCTTTTAGTAATGAGGACCAAAAGACTGACAAGCCAGGGAAGAGCATCATAGGTAATGAAATGGCATGTGTGGACACCCTAAGGTAGGAAAACTGTGGTGTGTAAGAGGAGATAGAAGACCATGAAGAGAGCAGATTGAGGGTAGGAACCTAGGCAAGTGTAAGAGGAAACAGGATTTTAAGGTCTAGTGGTTTGAGTCTCTCCTGAGGATTTGTTCTACCTGCTCCTTGAGCCTGACCATTCATTCATCCATTCACCTGTCCATCCATTCATTCAGTAAATGTTGAATGAGTGCCTGCTGTGTCCTCTTCTTGGCCCTCAGAATATATATTTTAGGGAACAAAACAGTTAATCCCCATCCTCAGGGATCTGACATTCTACTAAAAGGAAGACAGGTAGTAAATATGAAAACAGGGAAATAAAGAAGATAATTACAGAATTTGCAATGTGCTATCCCAGAAATAGATAAATGCTATTACAGAGACTAACAAGGGGAGGGGACCCCTTTAATAAAACATTTCATCCCCTGATGTAGGACTTTGCACTTGTTGGGTTTATATTAGTGTTTTTGTGGCTGTTGGGGGCTTGAGCATTTTTATGGAAATAAGCTAAATGAAACCTGGAAAATTATTGGTGTCATTAGAGAAAGCAGAAATTCACTCTTTTGCTCTCTAGTTCTCCCACTTAAAAGAATATACTTCAAAAATTACATTGTACATCCTAAATATATAAATTTTTTGTCAATAATACCTCAATAAAGCTGGGTGGAAAGGGAAAAGAAAAGGAAATTCAAAACTTCAGTTCTACCAGACCTTGTGAGAATAATTAGGGGTTGGAGGAGGCAAGGTCATCTTTCTCAGCTTCCCTTTCCCTGATAATGGGCCTGCACATGTAGAACAACAAAGAAAATGTAGAGGATAGCAGGGGTTGACAGATATATTGAGTCAAAAAACTGGTTATTGTCATTTAATTTGAAACTTGATAAATCCTATCCATAGAAATTGGCTTCAAGGGAAAAAAATGTTGAATGTTTGTATTACAATATCTGGAGGGAATCCTCTTATCACACACCTTTAATTATTTCCCGTTCCTTTTCCTATCTCTTCAGACTCCATTTTCCTGCCTCTTACCTACTCTCTTCTTCTTTATTCCTCAACTCCCTTTTTTCCTCTCTCTTCCCCTGCTTATTCTTTTTGTCTTAGTTCAGCCAAATGTTTACTTGGAAGGTGACATCTGTCTTCCTGGTTGCACTCAATGCAAAGAGGGTTGTTGATCTCTAATCCAAACAATCTCTATTCTGCCCATGCCTTTCCATGCTGTAATCAGTGTTGTTCTCAGTTAGGGGCCTGAGATGTGACAACCTCTTCTCTCCAAGTACAAGATGGCAGGATAGGAGGATGGGCATGCATCTTCTCCTGTGAGAACTCCAAAATTACAACTCGCTGCTGAACAACTGTTGACAGAAGAATGTTGGATCCCACCAAAAAAAGATACTCTACGTCCGAGGGCAAAGAAGAAGCCCCAGCAAGATGGTAGGAGGGGGGAAGTCACATTTAGAATAAAACCCCATACCCAGCAGAAACGCTTGGAGGGCACATACAAAACCTTGTGCACATCAGGAGACCCCACAGGGACTGAGCCAGACCTGCCCTTGAGTGTTTGAGTGTCTCATGTGGAGGTATGGGTCAACAGTGGTCTGCTGCAAAGGCAGGGGCTCTGGGTGCAGCAGACCTGGGTATGAAATAAGCCCTCTTGAAGGAGGTCACCATTAACCCCACAACAGAGTCACCAGAACTTACACAGTACTGGAGAAACAGACTCTTGGAAGGCACGAACAAAACCTTGTGTATACCAGGACCCAGGAGAAACAAGCAGTGACCCCACAAGAGACTGACCAAGGCCTGCCCATGAATGTTCAGGAGTCTCCAGTGGAGGCTTGGGTTGGCAGTGGCCTGGCCTGGGCAATGGCCTGGTTGGCAGGGTCAAGGGCACTGAGTGCAGCAGTGCGTGAATGTGACCTTTTGAAGGAGGTCCCCATTACCTTCATTACATCCACTATAGTTTGGCTACAGGTCAAACATCAGGGAGGGAATCCCCATCCATCAACAGAAAACTGGATTAAAGATTTACTGAGCATGGCCCTGCCCATCAGATCAAGACCCAGTTTCCCCTTCAGTCAGTCTCTCCCATCATGGAGCTTCCATAAGCCTCCTATCCTTATCTATCATAGGGCAGACAGAATAAAAACCAGAATCACAGAAAACTAATCAAACTGATCACATGGATCACAGCTTTGTCTAAATCAATGAAACTATGAGCCATGCTGTAGGGCCACCCAAGACAGACAGGTCATGGTGGAGAGTTCTGACAAGACGTGGTCCACTGGAGTAGGAAATGGCAAACCACTTCAGTATTCTTGCCTTGAGAAACCCATGAACAGTCAGTTCAGTTTGGTTCACCCGCTAAGTCATGTCCAACTCTTTGCGACCCCATGAACTGCAGCACACCAAGCCTCCCGGTCCATCACCAACTCCTGGAGTTTGCCCAAACTCAAGTCCATTGAATCAGTGATGCCATCCAACCATCTCATCCTCTGTCATCCCCTTTTCCTCCTGCCTTCAATCTTTCCCAGCATCAGGGTTTTTTGAAATGAGTCAGCATTTCCCATCAGGTGGCCAAAGTATTGGAGGTTCAGCTCTAACATCAGTCCTTCCAAAAAAACACTCAGGACTGATCTCCATTAGGATGGACTGGTTGGATCTCCTTGCAGTCCAAGGGACTCTCAAGAAAGAAAGAAAGTGAAGCTACTCAGTCGTGTCTGACTCTTTGTGACCACATGGACTGTAACCTACCAGAAGAAACTGGTATGGGATTTTCCAGGCAAGAGTATGGAAGTGGGTTGCCATTTCCTTTTCCAGGGAATCTTCCAAACCCAGGGATTGTAGCCGGGTTTCTCACATTGCAGGCAGACGCTGTAATGTCTAAGCCACTAGGGAAGCCAAGAGTCTTCTCCAACACCACAATTCAAAGCATCAATTCTTCAGCACTCAGCTTTCTTTATAGTCCAAATCTCACATCCATACATGGCTACTGGAAAAACCATAGCCTTGATTAGAAGGATCTTTCTTGGCAAAGTAAAGTCTCTGCTTTTTATTATGCTGTCTAGTTTGACCATAGCTTTTCTTCCAAGGAGCAAGCGTCTCTTAATTTCATGGCTGCAGTCACCATCTGCAGTGATTTTGGAGCCCAAAAAAATAAAGTTTGTCACTGTTTTCATTGTTTCCCCATCTATTTGCTATGAAGTGATGGGAGCAGATGCCATGATCTTAGTGTTCTGAATGTTGAGTTTTTAGCCAACTTTTTTTCTCTTGTAATGGTAGATTTAATGCATCTGTAATCAAGGAGATGAAATTTATTATGGGTATGAAATCTTTTAACAACAATTAACATGTCCATTCTTGAATAAAGGAATTCATTAATGTTAAAAAAGTTAATTACAAAAAACAAAACTACTGTCAACATTATACTAATATATAGAAACTCCAGAAGCATTTCCATTGCTATTCAATGTTGTACTGAAAATTCTAGAAAATGCAGTATAACAAGTAAAAGAAATGAAAATAGCAACTGGAGACAGGAAATAAAATTATTCCTATTTGTAGCAATTAATTGTCTACATAGAAAATCCAAAGAAACCAACAAACTATAGAATTAATAAAAGAATTTAGAAATATTTTAGATTCAAAAATGTTTTGGAAAAACCAGCATCATATACCAGTACTAACCACTTATAATTTCTTTTAAAAATGGTGGATTTCTTTTCTTGGTATATTTTATCCAAACTAAGTTTTTAATAAGAGGCAATAAACCCCTTTTTACTGTTAATGTGATCATCCTATTTTCTTTTTTCTTTTTTTCTTCATTTATTTTTATTAGTTGGAGGCTAATTACTTTACATTATTGTAGTGGTTTTTGTCATTTGAATCAGTTCGAATGAGATGGATGAAACTGGAGCCCATTATACAGAGTGAAGTAAGCCAGAAAGATAAAGACCAATACAGCATACTATTGCATATATATGGAATTTAGAAAGATGATAACAATAACCCTATATGCAAAACAGAAAAAGAGACACAGATGTACAGAACAGAATTTTGGACTTGGTGGGAGAAGGCGAGGGTGGGATGTTTTGAGAGAACAGCATCGAAACATGTATATTATCTAGGGTGAAACAGATCACCAGCCCAGGCTGGATGCATGAGACAAGTGCTCGGGCCTGGTGCACTGGGAAGACCCAGAGGAATCGGGTGGAGAGGGAGGTGGGAGGGGCGATCGGGATGGGGAATGCATTTAGCCAACTTTTTCACTCTCTTTTTTCAATTTCATCAAGAGGCTCTTTAGTTCTTCTTCACTTTCTGCCATAAGGGTGGTGTCATCTGCATATCTGAGGTTATTGATATTTCTCCTGGCAATCTTGATTCCAGCTTGTGCTTCATAAACTTGGGATTAGTGTAGATTCAAGTTAATTTCCTCCACCTGCTATATCTACCATCCAATTATCACAGAATGCCTGAGCAAACACTAGATCAAAATTCAATGATGTTGAGTATAATTGTGAGGGTGATATATATTTCTGCATCTTAATTTCATAAAAACTCAATGATTACTCTCTGCAAACAAATTAATCAAAATATGCAATTAATCAGAATATCCCTCAATTAGTTATGCAGATCTTCCCAACCCAGGAATTGAACTGGGGTCTCCTACATTGCAGGCAGACACTTTACCAACTGAGCTATGAGGGAAGCCCAATTAGTTATGAATGTTACCATTATTGTTTTAGGTGATGTAATTTCACCTACAGTTAATTTTGCTTTCTTTTTCTACACACATTCTGAGCTGGATGCTCACAGAGTTAACCATTATAACAATGGTGATGGCAAAGTCAAGAACAGACAGAAGATACAAGAGTGGACAAAAGTAAAGGAGTAGTGACATTAGGGTGAAGAAAAGGGGGATTCAAACTTGACACTTGGGACAATACTACACAATATAACAATTTTTCATTTTTCTTTACCTCTCTCAGCGTTCTTTTTAGTAATTATTCACTGAGTCATTGGTTCATTTTTTCACTTAACCATGTGTTGAGCAATAACTATATGCCAGACATTTTTTTGGTCAGCTCTAGAATTACATAGATCAACTAGAACAATCCCCTCACCTTTTGTAGTTCATGTTAAAGCTGAAGAGATGGTAACTAAGTAATTTTGGTTCAATGTATTAATTCTTAGTACTAAAAGAGGTAGCTGAAAACGCTAGAAGTGGGCAGGGGAGAGAAGTATTTGTTCTACTTGGGAAGGATGCTCAGAGAAGACTTTGCTAAGAGGATACTATTACAGTTATATCTTGACAAATGAATAACAGTTCTCTAAACAGAAAGTGAGTAGAAGGGCATTCTAGGCAGAGAAAAATCATGGAGGAGGTCATATATTCTGTGGACCAACTGCATAAGAGATTGGAGGAGAGAAAGAGATAGAAAGGTAGGCTGAGATGAGGATTACTGCTATTTATGTACATGGGTTGTCCTTTCTGCTAGACTGCAAGCTTCTTGAGCTTGAGATTCAAGTCTCATCCTTTCATACTTCCTCCTCATCATTCAATAAACATCTTTTGAGTGTCGCCTATAAGACAAAGACTACAGCCACTAGACAGCATTGCTGATGCATTGGACATGCCCTGAAGGAACTCATACTATGGTGATAGAGAAAAACACAAAAGCAAATAACTGTGGTATATGTTATGAATGCCAACCAAATGAAAATCCCCTCTTGCAGGATTTTCTAACGATTTAATATAAATTTTATACAAACCAAATTTCCTGTTTGGTAAAAAGAAGAAGGAATGCCCAAAAACTTTATGTTTCTAAAAAACTCCCCTGCTCCCTCTCAATTTCCTAACATGGGGCCAAGTGCTCAATAAAAAGTTGTTGATCCTGAATGAAATGAACTTAACTACGGAGGAAAGGAGAAAGCTAGCACTGCAATTTACAAAATGGAGCTAGATTATGAGTAAAACATGAGATAGGCAACAAAGGCAAACTATGAAGAAATACTGTGGCCTAGGTATCAGGAAGTCAATGTATGACAAAAACCACTACAATATTGTAAAGTAATTAGCCTCTAACTAATAAAAATAAATGGAAAAAATTAAAAAATAAAAAATAAAAAAAAAGGAAGCCAAGGAAAATGGAGTTATCAAAGAACCAGCTTTGATGCTTTGCATCCTTTCTTAATATGTTCCTTTTTGGTTAGGATTACATTGGTCAAAGATATGGCCCTTTAACTTTGTCAGTCTCTTCCTCCTGACAATGAAAAGCAAATGAGAATGAGGCAAAGGTGGGATGAGAGAGTAGCCCTTATCTTTTTTTCTTTAACACAGGAAGGCTATGAGGAGAAGGATGCTTTAAGGAGCTAGTTTAATAAATGTAGTGTATTTAGAGGGCTAGTAGTAGAAAATTATTAATAGTATCCTTAGTAGCATAATTTAATAAAATAATAACATATTTATTGTGAGCAGTATGTCAAAATACTATACATGCATTATTTTTTAATCTTCATAACAGTTAAATGAAGTAGTAATATCATTATCCTCACTTTATAGAAACAGATACTGAAGTATAGAAATATTAAGTGATTTTCCAAGGCCATATGGCTAGTAAATGGAGAAGAGAGATTTGAACTCAGTCAGTCTGATTCAAGATGCCATGGCTGGAGAAGGTGCAGGGGCAGTGACAGGAGCACTTGGGGTATTGTGATAGAGAAAAAATAGGTATATATTCTTGAGTGGAAGGGAAAGTGGTGGCAGAAGAGAAAGAGATTTATCTAAGGAAAACAATGTTAAGTATCCAGGAATCATATAAGAGCACTTCTCTGGTTGTGCTTTACTAAGTAATATATTGTCATAATGACACATTTCCATTCTTTGAAACTGTCTTAAGTCTACATCTATGTCTATAAACTTATATTTCTGTCTAGATAATATCCATCTATCTATGTACCTATCGAATACAAACTAAAAGGTTTTAATTTGCTTTGGTTTTTCAGCTCTGAAATGAGCAGGTCAGTCTTGATTCTGAAAGAATCAAGTCCTGTGTATTGCTTTTCAAATACCAAATTGGGATATTCTTATTAAACATAGAGGATTGGTTATGATAACTGCTCCTCAAGAATGAATTCAATTCAAAAAACAGCAGCCTTAATTAAGCTTTGTTTAAGATATAGAGAAGTTATGCCATAAGGAAAACACAAAAACAAAACCCAGGACAACTTTTTCACATAAGTAATATTTTTATGTTTCTTTTTCACATCATTCCCATTTAAATGCAGACTGCAATGTGCTGCTAAGTACAAGGTAAACGTTTTTAGGCTATTAAAATGCTAATGGGAAGGTTAACTTTAAGGCAGAAGCTACTGTTGAAAAGGCACCAAGGTAGGAAAATTCAGTATAAGGTAATTTAAGAAAGACTAGGATTAAACTCTGACTTTTTTCAGTAAAAAAAGAAATTTCTTATTAAAATAAATAAAAAGCACAGTGCAATTATACTTGTTTGTAGCAATACTGCTGAGCATTACACTAAGTGAAGCATTATTTCATTTTGGTGTTGTAAAAACTAGCAGTCATAAGTAAACCAGCATCTCTTGATAGCTTCACCTAGAGTACAAATAGTGAACAGACAATCTGTGCAAATATTTGTTACTCCTACACCCACTCTGCTAAAAATGATGAACTGCACAACTAATTCAGTAGTTGTAGAATAACTTCAGATATATCGGGAGCTTTCTCAGTCTCCCAAAGCTTTATCTTCCCCAGTATTGAATTTCCTTTTTAGCCCAGAAAATAGTGACTCATGGCCTATGGCCCATCACAATGGTTTGTAAAGGCTTTCCCACACCCTCTGGGTATTTACCCAAGACTACCAGATGAAATGCTCCCACTCAATTGAATCAAAAAAAAAAAAAAAAAAAAGCTCTTGTGCATGGTGTTGCCAGAGCTATATTCAACTGTTGAAAAGACCAATAAGTGATATGATAAGAGGAGCAGGAGAGACTGGCTGAGTTGAATAGCTGAAAGTAGCAATGGATAGCAGAAATGTTTGTTTTTTTTCCCCACTAATCCTTTTGTGTTCTGATTTCCTATATTACAACCATTGATATTTCTAAAATATCCTCAATATTGTTGTTGCTTTTCTTTCCTCATCCCTTCCACTCTATTTCTATGGTGTCCTCTTCTGTGGAAAGAAAGATGCATGCCTTAGAGAATGCAAGAGGGAATCTGAGTCACAAACCAACAGTTTTGTGAACTTCCTATAAGAAGAAATTCTTTAAGAAGAAATTTAAGAAGAATTTTCTTTAGGAACTTCGTTTAAGGAGAATTACATCTTTGAAAATATAAGGGTTTTTTTGTTTGTTTGTTTTTGTTTTTTTCATTTATTTTTATTAGTTGGAGGCTAATTACTTTACAATATTGTAGTGGATTTTGTCATACATTGACCTGAATCAGCCATGGATTTACATGTGTTCCCCATCCCGATGTCCCCTCCCACCTCCCTCCCCATCCCATCCCTCTGGGTCTTCCCAGTGCACCAGCACTGACCACTTGTCTCATGCATCCAACCTGGGCTGGAGATCTGTTTCACCCTTGATAGTTTCAATGTTTCAATGCTATTCTCTCAAAACATCCACCCTCATCTTCTCCCACAGAGTCCCAAAGTCTGTTCTGTACATCTGTGTCTCTTTTTCTGTTTTGCATATAGGGTTATCGTTACCATCTTTTTAAACTCCATATATATGCGTTAGTATACTGTATTGGTGTTTATCTTTCTGGCTTACTTCACTCTGTATAATGGGCTCCAGTTTCATCCATCTCATTAGAACTGATTCAAATGAATTCTTTTTAATGGCTGAGAAATATTCCATCATGTATATGTATCATAGCTTCCTTATCCATTCTTCTGCTGATGGACATCTAGGTTGCTTCCATGTCCTAGATATTACAATTGTATTTTTCACAGAAGTAGAATAAATGATTTCACAATTTGTATGGAAATACAAAAAAAAAAAAAAAAAAAAAACTCGAATAGCCAAAGCAATCTTGAGAAAGAAGAATGGAACTGGAGGAATCAACCTGCCTGACTTCAGACTCTACTACAAAGCCACAGTCATCATCAAGACAGTATGGTACTGGCATAAAGACAGAAATATAGATCAATGAAACAGAATAGAAAGCCCAGAGATAAATCCACGAACCTATGGATACCTTATCTTTGACAAAGGAGGCAAAGATATACAATGGAAAAAAGACAACCTCTTTAACAAGTGGTGCTGGGAAAACTGGTCAACCACGTGTAAAAGAATGAAACTAGAACACTTTCTAATACCATACACAAAAATAAACTCAAAATGGATTAAAGATCTAGATGTAAGACCAGAAACTATAAAACTCCTAGAAGAGAACATAGGCAAAACACTCTCCGATATAAATCACAGCAGGATCCTCTATGACCCACCTCCCAGAATATTGGAAATAAAAGCAAAAATAAAAAAATGGAACCTAATTAAACTTAAAAGCTTTTGCACAACGAAGGAAACTATAAGCAAGGTGAAAAGACAGCTCTCAGAATGGGAGAAAATAATAGCAAACGAAGCAACAGACAAAGGATTAATCTCAAAATTATACAAGCAACTCCTGCAGCTCAATTCCAGAAAAATAAGTGATCCAATCAAAAAATGGGCCAAAGATCTAAACAGACATTTCTCCAAAGAAGACATACAGATGGCTAACAAACACATGAAAAGATGCTCAACATCACTCATTATCAGAGAAATGCAAATCAAAACCACAATGAGGTACCATTACACGCCAGTCAGGATGGCTGCTATGAAAATATAAGTGTTTTTAAAAGACAGTGTAATATAGCTGACTATGTGCTATTTATTCCCAAAGGTTTGAAGATATAACCCAGAATATCAAGAAAATATATTGAAAAATCAATACATGACAAATACTTTAAAAATACTTCAATTTCTCATCTTCTTCCTCTTCCTTCCCATCTTCCTCCATCTCTTGCTATTACTATTATCACTATAAGGCTATCACAGATATATGGGCATTATAGTTGACAAAGTGCTTACATAGACATTACCTCATTTAATCATTCTACACCCATTTAATAAACATTTACCGAGCAGCTATACCTTGCCTGACCTTAAGTATTCCGTAGTTTAAAAAAGTACATCGAGTTGATCTGTAACAAAGGAAATTTTAAAAATATACAAATACATTTATCATTGCAACTTGTGAAAAGTGCCACTAAGAAAAAGAAGAGCGAGTGTTATGGATGAGAGGGCCCAATGGATCCAGTTACACTCAGAAGCCAGAGAAGTTCTCTCTGAGAAGACTTGAGCTGAGATGGAAGAATGTGAACTTTTCAGTCAGCTGAAGAGTGGGATGAAGAGTTTTCCAGGCCTAGTGAACAACATGTGCAAAGGCCCTGAGGCAGAAACAGGCTTGGTTCATTCCAATGGCATAGAGGAGGCAAAACATGAAGTTAGACATGGACCAGAAGCCAGATAATGCAGGATCTTATAAGTTAAAGAGTTTGAAGTATAGTACAAGTATATTGGGAAATGTTACAAGTATACTTGGAAGCTAGTGAAGGGCTTTAAAACTAGTGAAGGGTTAGAGAAATTACAGTATCCTACTGACCTTTTTTAATCAATGCTATGTAAAAGAAATATAATATGACTTGTGTAAATAACTTTAATTTTAAATGTTTTAGTAGCCAGGTTCAAAAAACTAAAATAGAACAGTTGAAGTTAATTCTAATACTGTATTTTGTTTAACCTAATATTTCCAAATTAACACATCAGTAATGAAATCAATGTATGAGATCATTGAGTTATTTTACATTTTTTATACTAAGTCTTTGAAACCCAGTGTGTACTTTACACATATAGCACATCTCATTTCAGAACAGCCACATTTCAAATGCTCATTTGCCACCTGTACTGAAAAATGCATTCTGGCTGCTATATAGAGAATACATTAGAGAGGAATGGGTTAAAGCAAGTATTTGTTACAAAGTATTATAAATTTAGTGGCTTAAAACAATAAAGATGTTTTAAAAACCTTACACTTTCATAGGTCAGAATTCTGACATGGGTCTCTATAGGCTAAAATCAAGGTGTTGGCAAGGTTGCATTCTTTCTGTGGGTTTTAGAGGAAAATCTATTTCCTTGCATTTTTCAGCTTCTAAAAGTCACTGTTTCCATTGTTTCCCCACCTATTTGCCATGAAGTGATGGTGACTGCAGCCATGAAATTAAAAGATGCTTGCTCCTTGGAAGAAAAGCTATGGTCAACCTAGACAGCATATTAAAAAGCAGAGACATTATTTGCCAACAAAGGTCCATCTAGTCAAAGCTGTGGTTTTTCCAGTAGTCATGTATGGATGTGAGAGTTGGACTATAAAGAAAGCTGAGTGCTGAAGAATTGATGCTTTTGAACTGTGGTGTTGGAGAAGCCTCTTGAGAGTCCCTTGGACTGCAAGGAGATCCAACCAGTCCATCCTAAAGGAAATCAGTCCTGAAT
Source organism: Dama dama (assembly GCF_033118175.1). NCBI lineage: Eukaryota > Metazoa > Chordata > Mammalia > Artiodactyla > Cervidae > Dama > Dama dama. Next base: position 59,492,323 of record NC_083714.1, on the reverse strand, counting down.
ATTCATTGGAAGGACTGATGTTGAAGCTGAAACTCCAATACTTTGTCCACCTGATTCAAAGAATTGACTCATCTGAAAAGACCCTGATGCTGGGTAAGATTGAAGGCAGGAGGAGAAGGGGATAACAGAGGATGAGATGGTTGGATGGCATCACCGACTTGATGGACATGAGTTTGAGTAAGCTCCGGGAGTTGGTGATGGGCAGGGAAGCCTGGCGCGCTGCAGTCCATGGGGTCAAAAAGAGTCAGAAACAACTGAGCGACTGAATGGAACTGAGAAACCACCTAATTACCTTGCCTCAAGATCCCACCAACCCATCTACTAAGCTAACAACCTTGGGCTGTGTCCCTCTTACGCTGCCATCTCCCTGGTTCTCTCTTCTGCTTCTCTATTCTTGTAAGGAACCTTGAGATTATGATGTGTTCACCTGGATAGTCCAGATAATCTCCCTAGTCTCAAGGCTATCTGATTAGCAACCTTAATTCCATCTGCAAGCTGGATTCCCCATTGCTACTTAACCAAACATAATCACATGATCCGAGGATTAAGATGTTGACATGGCAGGGGTGGGGGGAAGATAATTTTGTCTACCACAGCAAGAAAATATGTTATACACATTAGAATAATAAAAAAAAAAACAGTAATCGATTTAACATTTTAGAGAAACAATACCCCTTATCACAAAATTCATAAAATAGAGAAGCACAAAGCATAAATTAAACAACAAAACACTACTATGCAAAATATTAATACTCAGAAGCATTTTTCCTAACATTTATTAAACATCGTTTCAGCCACCTTTCTTTGTACAGATACAGGAAGATGGAGAGAAAAACAATTTTTAAAAAGTAGGCTCACATTCTATATTCTATTTTGAATGAAAGGTATTATATTTAATAATTTTGCTTGAATTTTACAGAAGAAAAACAAATTAACTGAATCAGAAGAAATTTACTGAGCATCAAATATATTTTTCTTCACCAGAATAGATATTAATTCTTAAAATATCACTCTGAAGTTTAAAAAGCATATAACAATATTGAGTATTGAATCATGATACATTTAAATTCCATGTTTTAAACTTTAAATGCTATCCTTTGATACGCAAAAAGAACCTAAAGCTCTGAGAGCCCAAGTGACTTGCCACAAAGAATGCATTATTCTTCTGCTTTCCTTAGTAGGTTCTTTCTTCCACTGTCCATTACTACTATATTATTTCTTGTCTTTCACCTCAAAGTTTATATATCTGTTTATCTGTAACCCTGGATCTTTGGTTGTTGACCTTACTATGCCTCATTGAGTACTCAGACAGAAATTCCTGAACATGAATGCTCAGAATCTTCCTTCATTACTATAGCTTTGGATAAAAAGTTTCTCCTACATTAAGGCCTGCAACTCCTTTGTGCAATGGATACTGCCACTTTAACCTCTTCATGAACTTTACCCCTGCAATTATCCCCTTTCTCTCCTCTTGCAATTTTTTTTTCCTCTCTACTGATTTATTTCCATCAATAAACATCAAGTTCTAGTATATCCAGTCTTGCAAAAAAACAAAACAAAGACCCTTCCTTGACAAATAATATGCCCCTTCAGCTACAGCCTCCAGTCTCCCAACTCCTTCACAGCAGAACTTCTTGAAAGAGTTGTGTGGAATAGCTGACTTCATTTCAGCATTCTTGGGCTTCCTTTGTTGTTGTTGTTCAGGGATTCCTTTACCACAACTCAATGATCTCCATACTCCTAGTTAGGATAGTCATCTCTCAGTTCTTATCCTAATTATCTTCTCAGCAACATTTGACATGGCTTACTAGTCCCTCTCACTTGAAATACTTTCTTTCAGTTTCCCTTATATCAGTTTCTCCTTGTTTTCCTTCTGCCTCACTGATCAGTCTTTCTCTTTGCTAACTCTTCCTTCTCTATTTAAATTCTAGATATTGGAGAGTCTAACCTTTCAATTCCTCAAACGTGCTGAGCTTAGTTTTGCTTTGGAGCTTTGCATATCAAGAGCCTGGAGTACTTTCCCCACTTGTACTCATATGGCTGACTCCTTGGTGGCATTCAGACCTCTGCCTTTCCTTATTGTGTAATTCATCCCATCTTATCAATCTCAACCACATCACATATGTTTTTTTTTTTCCAGATGGCACTTACCACTAGCTCATAGTTTTTTTTTTTTTTTCTCATTTATTTTCCTATCTATTTTATGTCTCTCTTCCAAAGAATATGATTTTTTGTAAGGGCAAGGACCTTATTTATCATTTTTATAACACTTGGCCCTAAGAGCAATACCTAAAACCACAGTAGAGTCTCAAAAATAATTGTTAAATGTATAGAGTTTTAAAGAATATCTTACCTATAGCATTTTTCATGGGTCAATGTTTGTTTATCCTGAATTTTGCATATGCTTTTGACAACACTATGCACAAAAATTAACTTACTGGTTTAGAAGAATAGGTACTCAAAAATTAGTTATGAAAAAAGTTAATAAAGGTAAACATGAATGTCTTTCTTGACACTTTAAGCTATATAGCTGCAGACATAAATAAGCATTTCAAAAGAGAGAGATGTGGGGAATAAACCTAGTATCAGGCATAAGAAAAATTTTGGTACTATGCTCTGAGTTAGAATGATCTGTTGTATAATGCTGAATTTTACAGAAAATGGCAATCAGTCTCAGAGAAGAAAAATAATTTGTGCAAGACCATATAACAAGTAAGTGGTAGAAGTATATCTAAAACCTAAGTTACATCATTCTCAATTTTCAGATCAAAGAAATACAATACCTATGATAAAAGGATCTTATCATATTTTATATTTGGAAGCTCATTAAGTTCTCATATAAGAACAGGATGTTAATGCAGGATTTTTAATCTTAGTGGTCTCAATATTTCTCTTTCAAGAGCAAGCCAAATTTATATCACCATTACTCTTATGTTACTAAATTAAAGCAGAGTGAAACCTAAGAGAAAATAAAGGAAGAATATTTTAGTGTTTATATGTTCAGTGCAAATTATGTAAAGACATATGAAAATGCATGTAGACTTTATGAATTATCCTAACTTTTTTTTTCTTCTTTTTTTTTTTTTTTTATTAGTTGGAGGCTAATTACTTCACAACATTTCAGTGGGTTTTGTCATACATTGATATGAATCAGCCATAGATTTACACGTATTCCCCATCCCGATACCCCCTCCCACCTCCCTCTCCACCCGATTCCTCTGGGTCTTCCCAGTGCACCAGGCCCGAGCACTTGTCTCATGCATCCCACCTGGGCTGGTGATCTGTTTCACCATAGATAATATACATGCTGTTCTTTCAAAACATCCCACCCTCACCTTCTCCCACAGTGTTCAAAAGTCTGTTCTGTACTTCTGTGTCTCTTTTTCTGTTTTGTATATAGGGTTCTCATTACCATCTTTCTAAATTCCATATATATGTGTTAGTATGCTGTAATGTTCTTTATCTTTCTGGCTTACTTCACTCTGTATAATGGGCTCCAGTTTCATCCATCTCATTAGGACTGATTCAAATGATTTCTTTTTAATGGCTGAGTAATATTCCATGGTGTATATGTACCACAGCTTCCTTATCCATTCATCTGCTGATGGGCATCTAGGTTGCTTCCATGTCCTGGCTATTATAAACAGTGCTGCGATGAATACTGGGGTGCATGTGTCTCTTTCAGATCTGGTTTCCTCAGTGTGTATGCCCAGAAGTGGGATTGCTGGGTCATATGGCAGTTCTATTTCCAGTTTTTTAAGAAATCTCCACACTGTTTTCCATAGCGGCTGTACTAGTTTGCATTCCCACCAACAGTGTAAGAGGGTTCCCTTTTCTCCACACCCTCTCCAGCATTTATTGCTTGTAGACTTTTGGATAGCAGCCATCCTGACTGGCGTGTAATGGTACCTCATTGTGGTTTTGATTTGCATTTCTCTAATAATGAGTGATGTTGAGCATCTTTTCATGTGTTTGTTAGCCATCTGTATGTCTTCTTTGGAGAAATGTCTGTTTAGTTCTTTGGCCCATTTTTTGATTGGGTCATTTATTTTTCTGGAATTGAGCTTCAGGAGTTGCTTGTATATTTTTGAGATTAATCCTTTGTCTGTTTCTTCATTTGCTATTATTTTCTCCCAATCTGAGGAGTATATCTACCTAAAGAAACAAAAGACCTATACATAGAAAACTATAAAACACTGATGAAAGAAATCAAAGAGGACACAAACAGATGGAGAAACATACCGTGTTCATGGATTGGAAGAATCAATATTGTCAAAATGGCTATTCTACCCAAAGCAATCTAGAGATTCAATGCAATCCCTATCAAGCTACCAACGGTATTTTTCACAGAACTAGACCAAATAATTTCACAATTTGTATGGAAATACAAAAAACCTCGAATAGCCAAAGTAATCTTGAGAAAGAAGAATGGAGCTGGAGGAATCAACCTGCCTGACTTCAGACTCTACTACAAAGCCACAGTCATCAAGACAGTATGGTACTGGCACAAAGACAGAAAGATAGATCAATGGAACAGAATAGAAAGCTCAGAGATAAATCCACATACCTATGGACACCTTATCTTCGACAAAGGAGGCAAGGATATACAATGGAAAAAAGACAACCTCTTTAACAACTGGTGCTGGGAAAACTGGTCAACCACGTGTAAAAGAATGAAACTAGAACACTTTCTAACACCATACACAAAAATAAACTCAAAATGGATTAAAGATCTAAATGTAAGACCAGAAACTCTAAAACTCCTAGAGGAGAACATAGGCAAAACACTCTCCGACATAAATCACAGCAAGATCTTCTATGACCCACCTCCCAGAATATTGGAAATAAAAGCAAAACTAAATAAATGGGACCTAATGAAACTTAAAAGCTTTTGCACTACAAAGGAAACTATAAGTAAAGTGAAAAGACAGCCCTCAGATTGGGAGAAAATATCCTAACTTTTTATTATTCTGAACCCAATTTTCATATCTCTGAAACTCCAAAATTCAAACTAAATAATCTATAAAAATGAACCTATATACAACACATTGCAATGGCATTTACTTGAATCACGTATCCTTTATCAAAAACATCTATATCAGTCTATCACAATGTGTGACAGTAAAGTCTCAAAACTACTAGCTTAGAATGTTCTCAAAACAGAAACAAAAGATCTGCTTGTACGGGAGATATATAAATTTGTTCACAGAATTTTTATTGATTAGGGCAACATATCACCTAGGTATCAGTAGTAAATAATATTTTAAGAAATCATAGTAAAATATATTAATATGTGTCAGTTTTGTTCTATAAGGATGAATGTATACTTAGAGTCTTGCTTCAACTTCTCAAGCTATGAGGAAAGAAATCTTGTTTAGATGATACATAATCAGTATCAAAAACTGTAGGATCATTGCCTGTATAATTCTTGAATCAGTTAAATATACATATGTAAAATACAGAATTATAAAATTTAGATACCCACCCATCCCTACCAAGCACTGTATCTTCTCTCTTTATCAGGAAAAAAAAAATGATTTCCTCCCTCCTATCCCTGAAGAGGAAAGAAAAAAAAAAAGACAGAGTAGAAGATTTTAGGGAAGAAGAAAGACAATCTCACAGGGATAATAAATTACATATTTAAAATCATTTGCAACAAAAGCAACAAATATTAACATTCTAGCCCATGATAGTGAGATGAGGTAAAGTAGGGGTTGGAAAAAGAGGTGAGGACATATCATCATGACATTAGTCTAGTTGACCTGTAAGGCTAAACATGAGAAATAAGATTAACATCAACTAAGAAAATCCTGTAGACCAGTCTCATGCCCTGATAGACAAAGATGAAGCTAAAGTGTGATCTTTATTCTGGTGCTTCGTCACTAGGTGGCTCATATCTCTGTGGCTGGAAGAACCATGAGGCAGAATGAAAGACTCCCTGCTCTATTTATCTTCTAAACTAGTCTATTTGAGTAACTGACAAAACACAGGATCAATCAATTAATAAGTCAGCTGAATACCGATTTTATAACTATCACTGTATGAGTCACACTGGGAGAGAATAGTGTGTACCTATGTATCTACCTGTAAGAAGTGTGTCATCTAAAACACTCCATGCAAATAAATAGCAGAGTAGGAAGCAATATAGTTTTATTTTATAAAGATAAATTATTTGGCAAATTATTTCATTAACAGAGTAAGGAACAAAGAGCTTGACTGAAGGAAGACTGCAAAAATATAACTCTTTGGAGGTTGAGAGAAATTGGTTAGCACTAGCATGTGGAGAGGGCTTTCCATATGATGCAGTGGTAAAGAACCTGCCTGCCAGTGCAGGAGGCAAAAGACACAGGTTTGATCCTTGTGTCTGGAAGATACCCTGGAGTAGAAAATGGCAACCCACTCCAGTATTCTTGCCTGGAAAATTCGATGGGCAGAGGAGCCTAGTGGGTTGCAGTCCATGGGTCTGCAAAGATTTGGACATGACTGAGCAACTGAGCATACAAACGTCAGGGATGTCTAAATGTTTTTATAAATACATGCCAAGGAGGGGTTTTCCAGGTGGCTCAGTGGGTAAAGAATCCACCTGCAATGCAGAGGAGGCATGGTAACGCACTCCAGTATTCTTGCCTAGAAAATTTCGTGGACAGAGGAGCCTGGTGGGCTATAGTCCATTGGGCCTCAAAGAGTCGGACACGACTGAGCACACACACAGAATGTGGAGAAGAGTCTCAAATTCTGAAGGCTGAGTTGGGGAGTAGCCCAGATCTTATCACATGAGATCTTTTTGGAAGTTTGACTCTGAACCACTCCCCAGACATCAGAAGGTTACAGAGTGTGAGCCCCAAATACTCCCCAAGACATTAACATTAAATCACATGACAAAAACTTGATGAACATGACATTTATTCCGTGTGAGTTACCTAATACCTTTGTTTTGGTTTTGATTCTTTATACAGATTCTATTTCCCTGAGCTTCTCTATAAATCACAAATATTTGCAACCAAATTGCACCAGTAAATCTCATAAGACAGCTTCCCTGAGACCAGATTCAAGATGTTAACACAAGAGGAGTTTCCTCATTTTATATAGTGACTGGGTGGGTCTTTTATTCTCTAGGAAAAAAAAAATATTTCAAAATATCATTTACATGGTGGAGAAGTTCCAGGAAAATGGCACTGTTGAATTTCTTTAATAAACTGTGTATTTGTACTCGTTCTTAGAAGGTATTTAGAAAGAAAAATGTTGTATTAACCCCTGTTTCACCAAATCTCCCATTGTAAGGAAAGACGGCATTTTCCTCCCTGTGCTGAATAGATTCTTTGAAATACAGGTTCCAACTAAAGAACTTAGAACCTTCCAATCATTACATGACTAGACGAAGTTGGTTAGTACAACAAACCAGGAAAAGAAAAATAAAATAGTATAAATCACACAGTTCTCCATGAATCATATAAAAGTTCTATTCTTCCCACTATACTGCAGTACACTTTAATTGATGAAGTCTCTCCTTTAACACACACAGGACTTTCAAGATTTGCAAAGCTGTAAGTGGAATAGGTAATAAGAGAAAAACAAATAAAATAAGCCAGAAATATGAAAAGCTTGAGCCTCTGTTATGAGTTCATAAATACCTTAAATTAGGAAGAATTACTGTGGGATTTAAAGCTATTGGGATATATTTGCATCTTGAGTTGGTCTTTTTACTACTAAGTAGAACAATTTACCGACTTATCCCTTTGTAGGAAACAAAGGCATATACTGTAATCTGTCAGTATAAAATATTTTGAATTCACTATGATGTGGGCCCATAGAGTTTGAGACATATGTTCAGAACTGGAATCTGTACAAGATCTTAATTTTAATTAAAACCAAAGCAGCCTGTGACTCAGGTCATTGTCTGTCCTCCAGCAACAATGCAGATACTCTCAGAGATTTTGTTTCATCCTATTTTCATCATATAAGGGTACAGTTGCTATGATGAAGACATAAAAGACATGGACAAAAAGGGACCCAAAATTAATTCATTCAGAGAATACCTATAATAATACATTCTTACAATCCCCTGCCTTTTTAATATTTATACATATTTCAAAAACAGGCTAGGAAAGTAGGTTTCTTGTTATCATTATCTTGCTAAAAGTCTTGCCAGGATTCAAAGCTGAGATGCATGCTGACAGAAACTCTGACTTGCAATCATTAATACTGTAAAATGATGTATCATGATAGGATGGTAAATCACATTTGAAAAAATCTTTTTTTTTTCTTTTCTCTCTTTTTTTTTTGTTTGTTTTCAGTACTTTATTTATTTATTTATTTATTTTTTATGGGGAAAAAAGAAAAATTCTTATAATTTAATAATAATGTCTTGAGATTGTATTTATTTCTAAGAAATCAAGATATTAAAAATGATTATCAATGGGTATGAGGTTATCTTCATATTTTACTTTCATTTTTGCAATTTTGTTGACTGCTCCTCTGTGAGATCTTAATCAACAGGCCCTGATGTTACATGTTCCATTGAATTAAGCAGTTAATTAATTATTAATTAACTCAGCAATTAATTAATATTGTCTAATTTTTGGAGCTTATCTATTCAAATGCTTGTTCAGAAAGCAGAAATTTGTTTTCAAGCATCTAAACTCAGCTAAAAAATATGCTTAAAAAACATGCTAATTAGTAGAATAATTGGCTTTGCTGTGACTTCTCCAATAGGGCAAGTATTTTAGTTAGGTTTTAGTCAAATCCAGGAGTTAGGGTGAATAATAGTATACTATATACTTAGCTAAAAATCTTTTGCAAAGGATAAAAAAAAAAACTTCACAATCAGTGGCTGATCACTGATCTCTATCTGTGGACTTCTCCATAACTTGTCAGTGGCATAACAAAGAGAATCATAGACCTCAAGGAGTCCTAGCTCTGCATCATCTCATGACTGGAAGATAATTTACCTAAACTTACTGAAAAATGTAGATGAGTTGTTATCCCTACAAAACTCTGCTATTTCACATTATCATATAATGCCTATCAAGAACTACAATAATCATGGAGCAAATGAGTATTTTGTGCATTACTTGAATACTGAATGCACCCTACAATATCCAGACTTTGTATTTCTAATTTACAGTGAGGATTTCCTATGAAAATGAAATGCATCATTTACGAACTGCTTAAGGATTGACTGCCAACAAATCCATATTAGTTTTGGGGGGAATTGAAATGTGCTTATTCTTAGTAGTTATGGATACTATCTCTTTGAGCTTTGTGACAGTCAAGATCATATCATATTCATCTTTTAATTACCAGTGCCTATCTACAAAATAGCTGTTCCATAACACACATTCAATACATTCTTATTGAATAAGTAAAGAGCTGATTGATAAATGTAGTGAAAAGACAAGTCAACTTAGTGAAACAATTGTCATGATGTAACCAATAAAACCAGTTGATGTGATTGTTCTTTTTTTTCTCATTTTTCAAATTGTTGCTCTTGTATCATCAGAAAGAGCATTAGTGTAAAAATATATCCCTTAATCTATTTCAGGTATTGGGTTGTATTTAGTTTCATGCTCAGTGTATGTTGGGAATGCAGTATGAATAGAGCACTGGGCTATGAATATTTAAGATGGATTCAGAAGAGCCGACTCATTGGAAAAGACCCTGATGCTGGGAAAAATTGAAGGTAGGAGGAGAAGGGGATGACAGAGGACAAGATGATTGGATGACATCACCGACCCAATGGATATGAGTTTGAGCAAGCTCTGGGAGATGGTGAAGAATAGGGAAGCCTGGCATGCTGCAGTCCATGAGAAACTGAACAACAGCAACAGAAGACAATTATTATACAGTCTCTTGAACCAAAAACCATGTGTGAAACTATTGTAAAAATACAGGTCTTCCCTGATGGTCCAGTGATTATGAATCTGCCTGCCAATGCAGAGGGCACAGGTTTAATCCCTGGTCTGAAAATATTCTACACGCCAGAAGACAATTAAGCCTGTGTGCCACAACTATTGAAGCCTGTGCGCCTAAAGCCCATGCTCCAAAACAAGAGAAGCCACCACAGTGAGAAGCCTGCACACTGTAACAAAGAGTAGCTCACACTTGCCACAACTAGAGAAAGCCCAAGTGCAGCAGTGACTATCCAACAAGGCCAAAAATAAACAAAAAGAATTTTAAAAATACAAAGTAGGACAATATGTGAAGCATCACAGTGAGTGTATGAGTAGTATAATTTTGTACAAAAAAATCGAAAGGTTACTCTATCTAGACTGCTATAATCAAGGAGTGATCTTAGAGAACATACAACTCGAACTACATCTGAATGATTAAGAGGAGTTGAATGAGTGGAAAGGAGTGGTGATTAGACTACAAGTGGAGAATAGTTTGGTTAGAAATATTTAGACTAAGCTTTGTAGATTTGGAAAACAACAGAACGATCAAGAGTTTTATAGGCTATGTTTCCTATTGCTTTGGGGATAAAAACTAAATCTCCTTAACATGGCCTTTAAGTTCTACATGATTTAGAATCTACCTACTTCTGCAGCTTCTGATCAAGACTTGCACAGCAATGTTGTCACATCCTGGAAGATTTTCTTTGTTTTTTAACTAGTCAATGCCAAGTCATCTTTCAGATCTCAGTTCAAGTATCACTTTCTTTTGAATTACGTCAACCTCTCATCCTGCCTTGCTATTAGCTATCATAGCACTATGCACCTCTCCTTAATGACACTTACAGTAGTTGTAATTTTACAAGTTATTCATGTGATTATGAGTGTGCCTCCTTCACTGGACTGTTAGTTCTGTAAGAGTATGGATCATCTCTAGTTTCATTTACCATTGTATCCACAGTGACTAATCCATAATAGGTGCTCATACATAAATGGAGTTGGATAATTAAAATAGGCTAGCAAATTTAGATATATTGAAGGATCATGCACTCATTGACCTAACAAATATATAAATTGAATAATTATTATACACTGTATTTTGTACCAGGTACAGAAGATACAAAAATGGAAGATACTTCTTGCCTATGGTCTATTCAATATGAGGAAGAAAGATAAAAATAACAGGCCTTTACAATGCAGGGTGAGCAATGCTGCTGTGATAGACTAAACATAATACTTTTAGAGCATTAAGGAAGAGACTTCTAAAAAGGAAAGTAATAAGAGGAGATTGCTTGGTAGATACCGATTAACCGTTAAATTGATTTTTGACCTTTATTCTGCTTATAAGAACAAATCTAAGGGGTAATCAGTAAAGTAGCATTAGTAAATAATAGAATGACTTCTAAAGTTTATAGATAAAAAACAAACAGGAAAAAAATGGTTCAGAGTATTGGAATCCAGAGCATCGGTGGGGCCGAGAGAGCCCCTGAGTTGGGAGGATGAGTTTACCAGCCTCCACTCCTTGTGGTCCTTTCGAGGGGATTTCCAAAGATTATACAAATTACCTCATTGCTTTTCTGAAATTTTGTTCTGTATGCATGTGAACTATAATGAGCATCTGTTCCACAGATATAACCTTGTCTCCAGACCAAGACAAGAACCCATTTTCTAAATATAGTGTCAACAGGGATATTCTCAAGGAGGAGGTAGAGGACAAGATGTTGCTTCTGTAAACTTTCCAATCAAGAAGTATGGGCTGAGTTTCTGTTTCTTCTGCACTATACTAGGCACTATGGAGAAGGAGAAGAAGACTGCTGTTGCCCTAGAGGAAGATTACGTGCTCTTTTAATAGCTGACATTCAAAACCACCTTCTAGTTGCTACAAAAAGGCACTGAAGAGGAAATAGCCCTTTTCTTATACTTAGAATGTATTTCATTCACAGGGAACTATTAAAACTTTTAAAGCAAATATGGAAGGGTTAAAGACTAAACATCTAAATCTTCCTAAAGCATATTGGTTCAGTTCCAAGGCATTTGCTAAAATTACACATAGAGCCTAACTTTGAAATAAATATAGCAAATTACTACTTTGGAAATTGGGCTCTTGGGCATCTCTGCTTCTATTTCAAATGGTCATTCCTAATTACACACATGAAAAAAAATCAAATATATCTTTAGACCAGATTTTTCTCTTAGGACAAAAATAATTATCCTGCTTCAACCTAGGTATAATATTCTTTCTTTTACTGTGAAGCTACTTACATCTTAGAGCAAATGACAAGTCAAGAAATTAAAAGCAAAGAATATTGGAATAGGCAAGTTTACTCTGATGCATTTTAGAATCACTATAAAAAACTTCTCTGAAGCTCTTTCCAAAGAAGGTATGCAACAAGGGTTACTTTCTACTGGAGGAACAGAGAAGAGGATGACAATGGAATGTTCCTGAGGTTGGAGGATTTGGGAAGGAGCCTGGCAAGTAGACTAAGAAGTGAAATTATATCAACTATTTACAATGTATTGGAACATGGCATTCAAAGTTAAGGGCAAACAAGAAGCCAGTGACAATATGTGAAAAGTGAAACTGTTAGTTGCTCAGTCGTGTCTGACTCTTTGCGACTCCATGGACTGTAGCCCACCACACTCCTCTGTCCATGGAATTCTCCAGGCAAGAATACTGGAGTGGGTTGCCATTCCCTTTTCCAACGGATCTTCCTGAGACCCAGGGATTGAACCTGGGTCGCCTTCATTGCAGTCAGATTCTTTACCGTCTGAGGCACCAGGGTATATTTATTCAGTATTACTCTGAGTATAAAAGATCTAGTCACAAATCAGCTTCTTCTGTCTAAGAAATGAAAACTTTGGACATGGATGTGATATGCTCAGTTCAGTTCAGTTCAGTTGCTCAGTCGTGCCTGACTCTTTGCGACCCCATGGACTGCAGTATGCCAGGCCTCCCTGTCCATCACCAACTCCTGGAGTCCACCCAAACTCATGTCCATTGAGTCAGTGATGCCATCCAACCTCTGTCTTCCCCTTCTCCTCCTGCCTTCAATCTATCCCAGCATCAGGGTCTTTTCAAATGAGTCAGCTCTTTGCATCAGGTGGCCAAAATATTGGAGTTTCAGCTTCAACATCAGTCCTTCCAGTGAACACCCAGGACTGATCTCCTTTAGGATGGACTGGTTGGATCTCCTTACAGTCAAAGGGACTCTCAAGAGTCTTCTCCAACACCACGGTTCAAAAGCATCAGTTCTTTGGTGCTCAGCTTTCTTTATGGTCCAATTCTCACATCCATACATGACCACTGGAAAAACCATAGCCTTGACTAGATGGACCTCTGTTGACAAAGTAATGTCTCTGCTTTTTAATATGCTGTCCAGTTTGGTCATAACTTTCCTTCCAAGGAGTAAGGATCTTTTAATTTCATGGCTGCAATCACCATCTGCAGTGATTTTGGAGCCCAGAAAAATAAAGTCTGCCACTGTTTCCACCGTTTCCCCATCTATTTGCCATGAAGTGATGGGACCAGATGCCATAATCATAGTTTTCTGAATGTTGAGCTTTAAGCCAACTTTTTCACTCTCCTCTTTCACTTTCATCAAGAGGCTCTTTAGTTCTTCTTCACTTTCTGCCATAAGGGTGGTGTCATCTGCATATCTGAGGTTATCAATATTTCTCCTGGCAATCTTGATTCCAGCTTGTGCTTCCTCCAGACCAGGATTTCTCATGATGCACTCTGTGTATAAGTTAAATAAGCAGGGTGACAATATACAGCCTTGATGTACTCCTTTTCCTATTTGGAACCAGTCTGTTGTTCCATGTCCAGTTCTAACTGTTGCTTCCTGACCTGCATACAGATTTCTCAAGAGACAGGTCAGGTGGTCTGGTATTCCTATCTCTTTCAGAATTTTCCACAGTTTGTTGTGATCCACACAGTCAAGAGACTGAATATAGTGACAAAAAAGAGAAGTAAGGATGAAAGTAAGGAAAAAACCAATAAAGAGTAAGTAGCTGAGAGAGGAAGTGTCAAAAGAAATGGCCTTCATTCATTCAACAAACATCTCTGGAGCCTTGTACATTAAGGACTGAAAAAAAAAAAAAAAACCTGTCAATTCACTTGAGGATTATCAGTTTAGTTAAGAGAGGGAGATGATTTTGTAGATAATAATAGCATGATATTCAAAATTAATACCTCTTTATCTCCTCGATCCTTTGAGATCTTAGTACATCGAGTTTCCTGTCTATCTACTTGATCTTCAAACTTTCCTTCTTAGCTTACTTTTTTTGGATTATAAACATGCAAAATTTTCTCTGTTAGTTAAAAAAAATCTTCCACTGATACTGTCTCAATCTATCTGTCACTGTCTCTTTCTTTCCTTTCAAATACAAGTTATATTTAAAGTTTCAACTTAATATATTCCAATTAACTCTTCAATGTATTGCTGTCTTCTGCTCTGAAAATTTCCTTGAAGCTGTGATTACTAAGGACATCAGTGACTCACTAAATGACAAATATAATTAATTAGTTCTTTTCTTACTTGATCTGTCTATGGCATTTGATACTGTTGACCTCATTGAAATGTTATACTCCTGTCTCCATGATATCAATTTTCTGGCTCTCTCCCTTATTCTCTAGCCATTCCTATTTTCTCTGAATGTCTCCCTTATATATTGCTATACTCCAGAACCTGATCTTTGGTCCTTTTCTCACCCTCAATGTTCTTATGGGTTACTTAACCCATTCAACCAATATCTATTACCATTTAGTACACAGCTGACACCCAAATCTTTATCTGTAGGCCATTACCTCTATCTTGAGGTTCAGACTCAAATATCCAAGTTTTTAACAAACATTGACACCTGACACCTTAACACAGTTCAGTATGTATATATATATATATATATATATATATATATAAAGAGAAAAAAAAACAGAGTATTAATTATTTTCTTCAAACCCTGACCCTCATGTTTACTTAGTGTCATAAGATCAGTAAATCTGACTACTCCCTCTTCTTTATCCTATGCTTACAAATGGTAACATGAATCAATCTTAATCATTAATATTTTAAAAATTGACATCTTCTTCCCTCATTAAAAAAAATTATATTCTACTAATTGGTTCTGCTACCTTAGTTTTACTCTCTTCCATTTCAACTTCCATATAAATTTCAGAATGCCTTTTTTACAGTGCATACCCTACTCTGTCACTTGCCTGCTTCATGTCTCCCAAAAATTCCTTGTTGTCTGCAGCAATGTCTCTTAAACATTCTTGTGCCTAAGTACACTTGGGAGGATTTGTTAAAACAGAGTGTTGGGCTCTGTTCCCTGGGGTTCTGATTCAAGAGCTGTGATGTTGGGCCTCAGAATTTACATTTCTGTTTCCCAGGTTAATTTGGAGGCATACTCAACAGACTTTATTACTTAGTTGTGCTGGGAACAGAAGGAAAAATAAGAAGTGCAGGATAATAGCTGAATTTCTTACATGAGAAACTTAAGAAATTGGGTGAGTGCTGGTGCAATCACTGAGAAAAGATATAGGGAGTTAACTGGGAAAACGATAGCAAATGTGATGAGCTTAATTTTGAAGTGTTAAGGTGTTTTTTCAAACTGCACCCTGTATTTCCATACCCTTACTTGCCTTGAACAATCTCTAGTTTCCAATCATCTTGTACAATGTATAAGCCACTGAGTGCACTGAAGACATATCATGTCTCTCTTCTAATGATTTAGATGTCTGGAATTCCTTTGCCTCTCACCTTTTTTTTTTTTCTGTTAAATATCCAACTTATCTGTTATGACCCAGCTTAAGCATCTTTGTCTCATTTTAGTCTTCCCTTCTTAGTCTCTACTTTCTCATCTCTGAAATGAGCTTAAGAAGAATATTTTTTGTTTATGATGGTCACATGAAGACTTTTATGAAGATATCCATAGCCCCAGAAGAGGAACACTGATTGGAAAAGTGGTTTCTAGATTCTTCTAGTGTCAAGATTTGCATGTTTGAAGAAACTCTATACATTTGTCAATGACAAAACAATATGCATTACCATATATTCTATTGTTAATTCCATCTAGTCAAATTAGGTAATGTTAAATTCATGGAGTCTCTATACTTCCTAGTTCACAAACAAGGAAAATTTATTAAATTACTGTGTAGTACCATTCTAGACTCTTTGGGGATTTATAGGCTGGTTTTAGAGACAAAACCAACATATATCAAATAATTAGAGAGCAATTAGGTGCTAAAATGTGTGCAATTATAACAGGGTAATCAGAGAAAGTGGAACTGAACATCACCAGAAGTAACAGAGAAGACTTCATAGAGGAATTAGAGCTTGAGCTGAGTGTTGCTATTTGGTAAGAACTGGATAAATGGAAAGAAGGAGAAAAAACACTGAATGTCAGAACAATAACAAGAACAAAATCTCGGAAGTAAGAATTATCCTAGCCTATGTAGAAGGCAATGAGAAAATCAGGTTAACCAGAACAGAACATTAGGGACACAGTGAAACCAGAGATCAGATTCTTGGTCAAGGGTCAACATTTAAAATATCCTGAAAACAATGCAGGGACATTTGGTTTTGATAAGGCAAGTGATGGGGATTATTTTAACTTTTTATTTTTTATTGGAATATGATTGGTTTAGAATGTTATGTTAGTTTCAGGTGTACAGCAAAGTGAATCAGACACACACACACACACACACACACACACACACACACACATACACACACATATATCTATCTTTTTAGATTCTTTTTGCCATATAGGCCATTACAGAGTATTGAGTAGAGTTCCCTGTGCTGTACAGAAGGTTTTATTAGCTATCTATTTTATATATAATAGTGTACATATGTCAATCCCAAACCCCCAACTTATCTCTCCCCCCATTACCTCCTGGTAACCATGTTTGTTTTCTACATCTATAACTCTATTTTCATATATATGTATTTTTTATAGGTCCCTGAATTAAAGAAGTAGAGTTTTGGTAAGGTAAGTTTATAAATAGTAGTAAAAATGATTAGAAGAAGAGAAAGACTGGAGAAGGGCAACAGGTAACTGTTGGAACAGTCATGACAGATGACTATCAAAGAAGGGTGATATTCTATGAATTTGAGAAGGAAAGAAAAGATAGTTCTTTGCAGATTTTGGAAATAATGAGTGATTGGATAAATAAGAGAATTCCAAAGCCCCACATGTTTAACAATAAGGTAAACTGAGACATTTAGAGGTCTTCAGTACTGAAAAGATCATATCCCCAAATACAGATAATTCCAAGTAAGCACAATTCTAAAATAGAAAATAAGATTTAGAAAATCCAAAAAGTTATTTTTCTTGTGGATACTTCTACACTATAAAAATATTCATTAAGATTTATAGATATCTCTTCATGGTTAATGCCATAAGGACATGCTTTGTTTACTCATTAAGCAAACCATTCAGGTAAGTAAAATTAGCTGACAACAGAAAACCTCTCATGTGGTTCAGAGTACACAAAAGTCATTTTACAAACATCACCTCATTTTATCAGACAATACTGTCAACGTGCTTATTTATCTGCATTTTAAAGAAAAGTGCAAAAATTTTTTAAAGGAAGAGGCCATTTAAAAATATTTATTTATTTTTATTTATTTATTTGGCTGTGCTGGATCTCAGTTGTGGCATGCAGGATCTTTAGTTGTGGCAATGTGGGGATCCTTAGTTGCAGCATGTGGGGACTAGTTCCCTAACCAGGGATTTAACCCAGGCCCCCTGCATTGGGAACACGGAGTCTTCATCACTGGACGACCAAGGAAGTCCCAAAAAATTATTAAATGATTTGTCAAAGACCTCTGGATCAGAGACAGGTCATTATAATTTTCTGAACCTTGTTCCTAAGCTGTTTAAAAGGGAGGTTAATAATAATGCTCTCAGAGGGTAACTGCAAAAATTAAATGTCTCAGTGTCTAGTATAAGCTATACTTATATTAACTTTATACTTATTTATTGGGTTGGCCAAAAAGTTTCTTTGGGTTTTTCTGTATGAAAAATACTTGAACAAACTTTTTGGTCAATCCAGTAAATATTGCAACAATATTTATTGAACTGATTCAGTAAACACTCAAAAGTATTTGTTGAATTGACATCTTCCTGAAATCAACATATTCTTAGAAGATTCCTCATAAACATGCTTTAATTCAGGGCTTCCCTGGCAGCTCAGCTGGTAAAGAATCCGGCCGCAATGCAGCAGACCTCAGTTTGATTCCAGGGTGGGGAAGATCCGCTGAAGAAGGGATAGGCTACCCACTCCAGTGTTCTTGGATTTTCCTGGTGGCTCAGCTGGTAAAGAATCTGCCCGCAGTGAGGGATACCTGGGTTCAATCCCTGGGTTAGAAAGATCACCTGGAGAAAGAAATGGCTACCAACTCCAGTATTCTTGCCTGGAGAATTCCATGGACTGTGTAGCCCTGGGGTTGCAAAGAGTCAGACATGACTGAGCAACTTTCACTTTCCACTTTCATGCTTTAATTCTAACTATTTTTCAGCAAGTATCCAAATTTTAAAATGGATGCCAATAAGAACCAAGGACTTAGAGAGTATAGCCAAAGGGAATGCATTAAGTTTTGTTCATTTGAAAAGGGGTCTATTAGAGTTTCTGCATGTTTTCATCAAACTCTGGAGAAAACACACACACACGTACACACACATAAACGTACACACTCACTTCATGCTTCAGTACAATTGATGGGAATACTAAAGGAGCACATATATCTCCATACATGCATTTGAGAACACTGCACATTGCCCTGGCTGATTTATGAGACCTTTTCACTAAGAGGGATAAATGTATTATTAGGACTGCTGAGAATAAGGTTCATAACTCAAAAATATGTCATTTGTACTTTTAAAAATATGTCACTGTCAAAATTCCTCATCATCTCCTGGGATCTGTGGCATGCTGCACAATGTCTTAAATGTGAAAAATACTTGATATACATTTTTGTGACAATTCAGTAATTCAAATACTGGTGGAAGGGCCAGGAGACTTTACCTAGACTAGAACTATACTTATTTTTTATCAGCTAAAGCCAAGATAAGAGGACATCATTTATTTATGTATTTATCTATGTATTTATTTATATTTTGTTTATTGGGAGGGGAGTGTAACATAAGATTTTTCTATAAAATCTCTACTTCCTAAGAATGATTCACACTAACTCTGAACTGCTCTAAGGAGAGGTCCTAAGTATACAATTAAATGAAACCTCAGTGGTTTCTGATTGTGCCTCTTAAGTATTCAGAGTAAGTAGCCAACAGAACCTGACTAATCTTTATCATTCTAATCTTCAGACACAGTCAGTCTTCTTTAAGCCTAGTGGGCTAGTTTTTCAGAACAGCATATTTCAAATAACCCAAAGTTATGCTATGACTGAGACTCCTTAGGTATCATTAATTTATTGGAGCACCCTACAACATGATTATTATTCACTCTGGAGTGTCATAAATAATTGAAGCCTAACTACATTGGCTGAACTAAATTAACAAAATACCACAAGCTAGTTTTCTCATGTGTAAAAAAATGAATAATAATAACTACCTTGCCTTGCCTACCTCAAAGAGTTCACCCCATTAGCCCAAGAATTAAATGAAGAAAATATCTGTGAAAATGTTTTGTGTGCTCTATTTTTTAAGCATTATTGTGAGGTTGGTGATAGTCATTTCAGGTCTTTAACTTATTTCATCATATATTTTCTTTACCTACTGATTTTAAAAATTCAGTTTTTTGTTAGTAGGTCTCTTACTATACTTATCTGAAGAAAGACATCTAAAACACATATTTACAAGATTAACTGTACCAGAAGCAAAAACCTGTACCACGGATAGTGTAACTATCTGTGAAGTTATTTCCCTCACACAGAATTGCAAGTGAAAGGTGGTTAATTAAGGTTTTGGTAATTAACTTGTGAGTACTAATATATTAACTTCCCTTAAGCATGTTAAAGGCCCATCATACAGTGGGAAATACTATTTTATAAAGCAATATCTTTGTACTTTGCTTAAAAAAAATAGGAAACTCTTAAACAAGCAGATTAAGAGGATAATGGTTGCTATATACTAATTCATATTACAAATATATTAATTTAAATAGAAGTCTGCTCTAGCATTTAACTCCTCATTCATTCTTTTATCCAATAAACATTTATTGGTATTGACAAGTACATGCTGCTATACTTAAAATGGATAATTGAATCACTTTGCTCCAGACCTGAAACTAACACAACACTGTTAATCAGTTATACTTCAATATAAAATAAAAAGTCAAAAAATAAATAAAAAACTTAAATAACATAAAAAAACATTCATCAAACACCAGATATACTGTAGGCACTCTGCTGGATGTTGGGACGATTTTTGATGTATAAACACACTCCTTACTTCTAGGATTCAACCGTATGAATGTTTTGGTATCAGTAGAATGCCAGCTTATAAATGGAGAGAAATTGTGATTGGTGAGAGGAAGGAGGTGAAGAGTGGTGGGATTTGAGACAGGGGCCAGATCAGACTGGAGACTTACTTAGGTTTTAATGGAGTTGAGTGATGTGATTAGATTTGCATTTTAGAAAGAGCATGGTGTAATCTTCCTTTTTCTCTGAAAGTCTGACTGTTAAAGAGGCACAATCACAGAGGAGGGAGAACTGGAAACATATGATGAAAAAAATTTAATTGATTGGAAGACAGGTGAATAGGAGATGTTTCCTTTTTTTAAGTGACTCCTAAAAGAACACAAATCAGTCTGACTGAAGGGACTCTGAGCTATGTATATCTCATGGAATTTTCCATAGGTTAGGGAAAGGGGAGATGGGGAGGTTGAGGAAGGTTGGGAACAGGGTTGAGGCAAATCACCATGTTGTCCCAAGTTCAGTAGAACATATAATGCAATTGTCTGTGATGGTCCCAATATCTGCCAGTTGTCCCAGCATAATGTTTAGTAATTGACCCTTTTTCAATTTCAAAAATTATCCAGTTGGGAAGATAATTATATAAGCACCCTACCTAAAGGCACACTCTACTAACAAAATATTCATTTATCACCTTGGAAGTCATTGGAAAATAACTATTTTAGAGATCTTCTGGTGTAGACAGAACAAAGTGAAACATACTCTATATTCACTCCACCCTAGAAAGACAGTAATTCTTCAAAAGAAAAACATGAGATGACTAGTGGGATGTTTGTCAAACCTATGGCTGACAAGCCTCTAGTTCCTTTCCTGAAAACATTGAGCACAATTACCCAGAGGAAATTTCTCTGAGACATTCACAGCTCCTGAATGGTACTTGTCTAACAACTGAATAATCCAGCTCAAGTCATCACAACAGTAGAATTTGGTAACTGAGAGAATCAATGGATCATCTTTTAGGGAAAATGGCAATTTAATGCCTATACCCAGATCCTGGCCATAGAAGACGGTAACAAGGCCAACAAATGGAGGTATCTAAGATAATACTTTGATTCCAAGATAAAAAGAATCTCACTCAATCTGCTCCACTCTGTCAAAGAAATGTATAAAATGACAATGAAAATGTTCTATAAATCACAAATAGTAACAAAATAACACTACCAAGCAAGTGGTGTATCATAGAATCCACAATAGGAATTGCATTGTTGTTGCTCAGTTGTCAAGTAATGTCCGACTCTTGCAATCCCATGGACTGCAGAACGTCAGGTTTCCCTGTTCCTCACCATCTCCCAGAGTTTGCTTGAGTTCATGTACCCTTCATGGATCACTGCCTTGTCATGCTGAAGGGGCTTGTTTAACTCAACTTGTTTAACTCAAGTTGTTTAATGCAACTATGAGCCATGCCATACAGGCCAAGACAGACAGGTCATGGTGGAGAGTTCTGACAAGAAATGATCCACTGGAGGAGTGAATGGCAAACCACGCCAGTATACTTGTCACGAGAACTCCATGAACTGTATAAAAAGGTAAAATAAAAAATGGAATAGGAAAGCACAAAATAATCTGCTGCCAAAGTTAGGTAGGAAGAAAATCACTCCTGTGAGGATATTTTAAAAACACATTAAAAGTAAAATATAGTAATTTATGCTAGGAATCCCTTTGCAGTCATTTATTTATAAGCAGAAATACAAGCTTGCAACTGAATTTGCAAATTTCAAATGACTCTAATAAGGAGCTAATTCCCAAAGATTAGTACCAGTACCCCTTTTATGTAACAAGACACAAAGTAAATCAAATCAAGACAAAATGGTAATAAGATACAATCAGGATGTATTAAATAAAATTAAATTGTGGATAAAAGAGACATCCCACATACATAGAAAAAAAAAACCCTCTGTCAAATCTAGACACAAGAAAATGAATATTTTGTCCTAACTAAAGGGTGATTTCAGGAACAAAACAGTCATTGGTGACAAGATTGAGAGATAGATGCAAGCCTTCTACTATTTTCAATGATAAATTGGACGGTTACTGAATTGGCCTCTTCATAGACTCTGGTTATTGCCATTTTTTTCCTAGTTGTCAGACTAGCTTGTCTTTATAACATGGGGATGTTAAGCTGGAAATCATAAAAATCTTTCAATTAAAAAACAAAGTCCTATTTTTTTGCACAATATTTGCAGAAAGTCCGTGATCACAACAATTCATTTTGTCTTCCTAATGGTATTAATTTTGAGTCGCTATTAATGGAAAAAAAATTGTTTTGGTAAAGTATTTGTTTTGATTCAAAACTTCTTGTGAATGTCTCAATATGAGTATGTGCATTTGAAATTCTTTGTTTATACAGGCAAAATTGTGGCAGCTGACATGGTCGGAGTTACTAATTCATGCTTTTATAGAATAGCTTGTTTTTTTCAATTACTCACATACTAAAGACTCAAAGCATAATATAACAATCACTTTCTGTTTTTTAAATTAACCTGAGTTGAAGAGGTCTTAATTTTTAAGTGTATTGAAAATGCCAAGTCCTTTATTCCCTAATTTGAAAAGAGATCTTTATTAAATTAAATGTTATGAAGAACTAACTTCACATTGTAATTAAGCGTCACATACAATGTAGTTTTATATGTTTCATAGTAAGGAAATGGTCATGATTACTGTGATGGCATTAACAAAGTAAAATAGAACTATATACTCATAATCATCAAGTTAGACACATTTTTACAGAAAATTCACACAGGAAAGTTATGATGAAAAATATAAGGTTGACGAATAAGTATATGATTTCTGATCACAGGTACAAAACAGCAAAAAAAAAAAGCATATTCTTTATAATGAATTTGGAGTAATGCTATGCCTTCACAAATGAGCTGAGATCCATAGTATTAAATAAATATTTTATATTTGTGTGTTTATACCAATACTTATACAGTTACATATATATCATCTTCTCTGAACCTCAAAATCTAATCTGCTGGACTTTAAAAGCAGAAGGAACCTTAAAGATCATTTTGTTTATTTTGTCTCTTTCTCCCCAACTCCCATTTTATAGATGAGAAAAATGAGGCTCAGAGAGGTAAAGCATTTTCATTAAAGTCCTATAAAGACAGTGGCAGAGCCAGCTTGAGATTTCATGTCACATATATCTCACTTTTATTATATGATCAAATAGGTAGGATTAAATCTAACAGTGCCAGGGAAATGTCCTACTATATTAAGTCACAGCAAGACTGTGTATGTATCTCTTACCCTCACATCATTGTTTCTCAAACTAGAGTTCTTTAGGGGGCAGAAACTTTTATGAGAATGCTTGTGTTTCAACAAAACCAAGTCAACAAAATTAATTTTAATATGCTAGGTGATCACCTCAAAACTGGGTACTACCACATGGCTTTCATGCCAAATTTCACATATTTGTGATTATATTGGCACCAACTAGTACTGTATATAAATGCATACATATAAATGTATATAAATGATGCCTTCAGATTAAATGAGAACCAGAGGATATCATGGTCCACTACAATCCAAATAATAGATAATGGTAGGGAACTTGAAGCACCTCACAGCACATAGTAATGCAGTTATGTGCAACTCAAAAGAACCTGTGCTTGTTAGTCAGTATATATTTTAAGCAATGATTTTATTTCAGTAAAATCTGACTGCTTCACATGACTTTTAAATTTTTTGGCTTTGTGCTTTTATTTATATTTCATTTGTAATTTTATCTCTGAATGAAAGTTATACATCTAAAAATTTACAATTAACTCAATATCTGTTGGGCTTTCCTGATGGCTCAGATAGTAAGGAATCCACCTGCAGTGCAGGAGACCTGTATTCGATCCCTGGGTCAGGAAGATCCCCTGGAGAAGGAAATGGCAACCCATTCCAGTATTCTTGCCTGGAGAATTCCATAGACAGAGGAGCCTTGCAGGCTGTAGTCCATGGGGTTGCAATTTTATAAAAGGTACAGTGAACGTAATTTAAGATCACCATAGGAGTACATAGGAAGTTTTCTTCCTTTAGAGGCCTAATTTGTTAACTGGTTCCTTTCCTGAATGGGTCTTCATTCTATTGTGATTACATATTGATGCAGAGGGCTCAGAGAAAGCAAAAGAATATCTTATTTTGGAACACACATTAAATGTGAGGTCTCATCTTATTGAAACATTAACATCATGGGGAAAGAGAAGGATGAAATGTCTAAATATTATAAGACTTTGCTCCTTTTAGGTTCTCATCAATTCTCTTGGTTTCCACTATCTTGTCTCCTCTTACCGCTAACCTCCAGAGCCTGGTTCTGATTTTACATTTGAGTTTCAAATCCACATTTCATCTGCTTAATAGATCCTTCTACTTGGACATCTTACCATCAACTTAATCTCAGAATGTCAGAAACCAAATTATCTAGTTTTTTCTCCAAGTCTTTGATCCCTTTAGATCAATGGTACAATCATTCTTGTCACTTAAATCTGAGACTTGACAAACCCTATTGCTTCTTTCTTCAGAATGGCTATTGTATTCATATCCTCCTTTCTGTTCTCATTGTTACTGGCTCAGTTTATACCATATCTGCTTACATTTGGATTATTTTAAACAATTATTAATTGTGTCATTATGTACTATGTTGTAAGTGCTATCCTGACCACAAACTCTGGAAACTGACTGCCTCCATCTAAATCTCTCAAGTAAACTCGGCTACTTATTACCTGGGGATTCTTGACAAGTTATTTTATCTCTCTATGCTTTATTTTCCTTCATATAAATAACAGGAAGGACAATAACAATAAAACCTGTCTTATAGGGTTGCTGTAAGAATTAGACATATTAAAATGTATAAAAAGTGTACTGGCCAACATACAGGTGGTCAATAAGTTTTATCTGCTAACATAAACTGTTTCCCACTTGCTATCTCTAAATCCAGCAGCACCTGCCTATCACCCTCTCTGTTTAGTGTGTGAGCAAGCCTATGCACAAATTGCTTCATTAATATGAATGTATTTTGAATGCATTTTACCTTTATATTTTTGGTTTGCTGATCTTCATGCTTTTAGCAACATGTTGTGCTGTGCTTATTCACTCCGTCGTGTCGCGGACTCTTTGTGACCTTGCGGACTATAGCCCACCAAGCTCCTCTGTCCATGGGTATTCTCTACATAAGAACACTGAAATGGGTTGCCATGCCCTCCTCCAGGGGATCTTCCCAACCCAGGGATCGAACCCATGTCTCCCACGTTGCAGGTGGATTCTTTACCATCTGAGCCACCAGGGAAGACCAAGAATACTGGAGTGGGTAGCCTATCTTTTCTCCAGGGGATATTCCCAACCCAGGAATCAAACCAGGGTCTCCTGCATTGTAAGAGGTTTCTTTACCAGCTGAATTACCAAAGAAGCTGGTAAATAAATGCCAGGGAAGCACCATGGCATAAAGCAAAGATGGATACAAGGGAAAGTGGGAGTTGAGACTAATGCCAGAAAGAAGGTTTCTGCTGAGGTAATACAGTTAGGAATAAAACTAGGAAAGAGTAGTGGAAAAACATGCATGTAAGAGACCAACTTTGGTTCAACTTCCAAACCTATTATTTCTGGTTGTGTGACCTTCAGTAAGTCACTTATCAGCTCTTATCTTTACTTCCTCATTTGTAAATTAGAGATAATAACTACCAGTCTTATAAAGTTGTTGTGAGGTAATCAATCTAAAAATACTTGGAAAATAAACTGTGAGCTCCACAAGTGTAGACCTTCCTCTGTCTTATTTATTTCTATATCACTTTTTAGCACAGTAGACACTCAATAAGTAGAGAATCATGAGTTTCTATGACATGATGAATACTTAGTAGATTATAATGAGTATTTATTCTTCATCCCCCTTTCCTTCTATACCTGTTGCATTTGTATGAACTCTGAAGAATGAAGTGGAACCAGAGAATTCTCAGTACAGTTTTGGAGCAGCAGATGGTAATCTGTACTGTCAAGTCAATGAAGAAGCCAATTGGTACACAGAAAACTTTTGTATGTTAGCTGTCTGTAAGTTTCTAATTGCCTTTTCATTCATCTTCTAACAACTGTTTTCTTTGCCAGCAAAGTCCTTGACTAGAACAGGTCAATATTAAAGTCAGGCCTAGGGAAATTGCTTTGGGGACACTGTGATGAACGTAAGCCAGGATGACTATATTTCCTTGCTTTGCAGTGGAAAGAGCTATGGAACTGGGAGTTATGAAACTAGGCTGGAATATTGACTCTGCCACAAGGTGCATCTATCACCCTTGCCAATTCCTTACTACTCCTTGGGTCTCAGTTTCCTCATCTTTTTCTCACAGGAGGAAATCAAGTCATGTCTTCATTTAAGCGTATTTATTATTTGAAAAAAAAAATTTCCTTTAAGCTCTCAAACTCTGAAATTCTCTCTGGCCACAATTTCCTATTTTTCTACCCTCCTTATTCCCCACTCTCCCTAAGCCAGAAAAGAAGCATGGTGTACTGCATTGCTTCTCCAGAGTTTCAACAAACAGGGGAATTTTCATTTTTCTTTCATGTTCTAAGAAGTTGTTTTTTTTTTAAAAGCACCTATGTTAACTGCTTTTATGATATAAAATTCACTTTCCCAATTTCTATTCATCAAAGACATACATATCTGCCAATCAGTTTCCCATCAGCATGAGACAGTCAGTTTTACCAAAGTGAGCTGATATAATTTCAGGCAAAAGCAAAGAAACGACATTTTAGTCAGGTTGTATAATTTACCACAAGTAAATGAATGCTCTCTGTTAGGCTCCTTTCAAATATTGAAAAAGACACATAGGTTCTCATTAATACCTTCACAGATACCCCCATGGAGAGGGTGTGGGCAGAAAACTCAGACTAGGAATCTCTGGTATAATAGAAAAAACACTGGATTCTAATAAATGATACAGAATCATAGAGCCTCAGTTTTGGTTTCCTATTAAAGGAGACCAATATCTCACACACTACCTTGTAGCTACCATTTTTGAGTATGTCCTCTGTAAGTCACATTGCTTACTGCTTTATATATGCAGTCTTATTTAAACCTAATATCTCATAATGTTATCCCCATTTTACAAATGAGAAAACTGAGGTATAAGTGGTCAAATGAATGTTCAAGATGATACCACTTGTAAATGGTAGAGCTGGAGTTTTTGAGTCCAAAGCTATCTTCTTAACACCTCTGTCATACTCCCACATTCTAGGGATAAGTGATATCAAAGCACTTTGCAGATTAAACGTTATACAAATACAAGGGACAATTGCTATTGGCATTCATGGAAGAAGTCCATTCCTATAAATCATTTCCTATGCTCCCCGTCCATCATCTCTCTTTCAGTTTCACTGTCTCCCACTCCAATAGTGGCAAACTACTGGTTAATTCCTTCAAAAACACAAGCCTTCAAAGGTTCACTTTCTGCCATCTTTTCTTTGTCAGTGACAAATCCTGAGTAATAGCTCAGATGGAAAAGGTCTGCAAAAGAGACAGAATCATTCTCATGACACCTTTCCTGCATTTTTGTTGTTTTTCAGTCACTAAGTCATGTCCCACTCTTTGTGGCCCCATGAACTGCAGCACGCCAGGCTTCCCTGTCCTTCATTATCTCGTGGAATTTGCTCAAACTTATGTCCTTTGAGTCAGTGATGCTATCTAACCATCTCATCCTCTGCCACCCTCTTCTTTTGCCTTCCATCTTTCCCAGCAAAGCCTAACCCTTTAAGGCCACTCCTACTATGAAGCTACTAATGACATCCATTGATATGATAGATCCTACTTTTGAATCCCTATACCATTTTGTCTGCAAACCTCTTTTGAAATTACTGATCTCATTCTACTTTCTCTCATGGTTTTTTGGTGTAACAGTTTCAACCTGAACAAAATACTCTAAACTTCTTGGCGGTACAGTCTTACTCACTGGATTGTACCATATCATGACTGAAAGGGATCTCAGAAATTGTTAAATCCAGCCACTAGGCCACAAAATGGGAAGTGAATGTCTAAATCGCATAACTAATTAAGTGGCTTCCCAGGTGGCTCAGTGGTAAAGAATCTGCCTGCCAATGCAGGAGACATGGGTTTAATCCCTGGGTTGGGAAAATCCCCTGGAGAAGGGAATGGCAACCCACTCCAGTATTCTTGCCTGGAGAATTCCATGGACAGAGGAGCCTGGTGGACTACGGGAATGACTGAGCGACTGAGTACTCAAGTAAGTGGCAGAGCTGACTTTAGAAGGCAAATCTGACTCTAAGATCAATGAACTGCCTTTTGAATTTGCATTCTCCATAATGCCTACTCTGATGCTTTGCACATAGTAGCTATTCAAGAAATATTGATTGACTAGAACAGAAAATTGGACTAAAAATTACATTTTTGAGAAGTTGATGTATTTTTTACTTTATTAAGTGATAGAACCCATGCTCTTAGTTGGTGAACATGTTATAAGGAATAAGAAGTAAATGGCTGACTAAAATATTTATTTGGATAATTTTTTGTTTCACTAAATGGTTAATAGTTCAGATACAAAATCTGTTACAGGAAAGCCATTTTTCCCATCTCCTGCTTTCATCTTAACTAAATGTACTCTATGAAAGCTGCTCATTCATTTTGTTATCACATTTTCTAAAATTTTGGATATCTAGCATAGCATGTTTTCCTCCAAATGTATCTTATTCTATTTTATCACTGTATCATTTGGCTCAAACGATTGTATTAACACAAGGAAACCTATGACCCACTAAAATAATCTACTTCTTCCATCTTTCAAAAGTTCCCAAATTTCAAGTTTTGAGATATAAGCTGAAAGACACAGGTAAACTACAACATTCTTTCTAAAGTGAAATTATGATTCCTGTATTTTCTCAAACCTTGGCCCTTTCAATTTTCATGTACAATATTTTAAACCTCAAGAATCTTCTTTCCACTGAAAACCTCAAAGATTGGCAGTTTAACCAACATCAACTTTATCTCTTATTATTTCTTCTCCTTTGCTTCTCTAAAATGGGGACATTTTTTTTTCCTCCCAACAGTTTACAGTGGAATGAGCAGAACGAATGCCAGTTTGAAAATGAATTAAGAGTAGTTGTGTCACTGCATCTATACAGTGTAGATAAGCTCATATCTGCATACTTTGAAAAGACTGTTCTTCAGTTTCTCTTGTAGCAAAGTGGTCCTAGATATAGAGAAATATCATTTCAGTTTGTAGTTTGTTTTTGTCAGATTTGCTTCCTTCTTATAAAGCTGTTTGTGAGGGAAGCAACCTCATGGTCTTCAAGATTTGTTCACAGCTTCAAATTTGTGACTGGGTTAAACCTCAGATATCACAGAAGTACAGGCTGTGTTCCTTGTGTGGAGTTCTTCTAATGGGGAGAGTCACTTCAGCTGGCCGCCTGCTTCCATTCTGGGAGCCTCAATGTTTACACTGAGCACCTAAGTCAGTTCATATTAGGGTTCATGTGCATAAATCTGGTCTTATAATAAAACAAGTATCTGTGAGCAGGAATTTTGTTTCATAAATTTTTTTCAATATAGAATATTGTCTAGAACAGTACTGGATACAGAGTAAGCCTTCACAAATACTTAAATAATAGAACTGATAGATTATTTCTCCACCTGGTATAACTGTCAAATAGCAAGAAAAAGATCATGTTAACAAATGGTCAGTCCAATCTGTTTGGCAAATTCATCCATTGATAAATTTAATATTTAAGATTCTCTGTGTGTGTGTCTCTGTCTCTATCTCTTTCTCCCTCCCTCCCTCTGTTTCCCTCTCCCTCTCCTCTGCCCACCTCTCTGTCTCTCTCTATCACACATACACATACACATAAATATCCTAGATGGGGGTAGGGACTTGTTATATGCAGTAGTTTAAAAGGATAATTATTTATATATGAGCAGAAATGTTCTCCAGGACATATTTTGAAGTGAGTGCAACACAAGGTGCAGAGAACTTCATATCAAGTTACTCCCATTGGTATAAATGGGAAAAATGGATATATAGTAACATAGATACACCCTCTAAACTTAAATAGTTATAGAAATTTGGGGGAAGTTTAGATAAAAATCTGTTAAGCATATTGCCACTCAGAAGCAAGACTGATGGTGTGGGGTTGAAACAGACTTACTTTTGTTACATGTGATGTTATGGTTCTTGAACAACTTATTCACTTTATATTTGCATTCATTTTTCAATTAATAAAATGTCAAAATTTTGATATATTATTATATGAAATGACTGATATATACCTATAGCTGATTTGGCATTTTTCTTCACTGGTTGACAATCAACATATATTTTTGTTCAAAAAGACAGAAGTATTTACTACAATTCTTATCTAAATAATTGCCTATAGATTGATGTTCTAAAACAAGGCATTTAGAACTAAAAAACATCTTTAATCAATAATTAGTTTCCCTCTCACTTACTTCTATTATGCTGATAAAACTTAGAGAAGAGTGGTTGAAATATTTATTTTTTAATATCCAGCCTAGGAACATCTCAGTGACTCTATTAAAGTAGTGATAATTTAAAAAAAAAAAGAGTCTAAGGGTTTATCTTCAACCATGAAAAACAACAAAATCTCAGGTAATTTGAGAAATGCTGAGTAGCTGACTTAGAAGCATCAGAGTAAGTTGGCTGTCATTTCTCAGCTGATTGAAGTGAGAACAGCAGGAAAAAGGATTTTCTTCACTAAAGATTGAAAAATAGATTAATATAAAATCTTCAGGACTGGAGGCAAGTTACTTACTTCTTACAAGAGGGAGAAGGAAGAATACTTGCCAGGAGGAAGAGTAAATCTCTCAAAATAAACATGTAAAGCATGACTTGGGGGAGCTGTTGGCCTAATTTGTGAGCAGTCTCTCAATGATCTGCAAAGAGCATGTTAAGGCCACAAGGAGAGTCCTGAATTTTCTAGGACCAGCTAACCTCAATAAGTGCACTATGTGTATGGGCTGGGGCACCCTGACATCTGAGCAGCAGCTTAGGAACTTTTAGTTTTTTCTTCAGCATTAAGGCTTGACATTTCTAAGTCATCTAAACTTCCCTGCCCAGTTCCCATGTGACTGAAGTCTTCCTAGAAAGCTGGGAGGGGTTAATGGCATCAACTGGAATGTTAGAATTGAGCCAAGCTACACAGTCCACAGGCAGATCTTGTCTAGTTAAGAAATAATTATTAAGTGCTTACTGTACTAAATGTTGGGGGGCGGGGGTGGGAGGAAGGGAAACCGCAAAACAAGACATGAGCCTTGGTTTCAAAAAGCTTATGAAATAGTTGGCAAGACTTGTGCACATAAACCAGAGGATAATAAAAATCCATTATATAACCAAGTGCTAGGCTATAAAGAGCAGACAATAAATGTTATAGTGCAAATCATTAGCGATTTATTTCAACAAAGTGAGCTAGCTTCTAACATCTCATAAATGAGGTCAGATGTCAGTTATCTTAAAAGCAAGCACATGGCAATAAACAGTTAATATATTTCCTTTGAACAAGTTGACTACTTCCTAGAATGCTA
The DNA here is from genome assembly GCF_033118175.1 of Dama dama. Classification (NCBI taxonomy): domain Eukaryota; kingdom Metazoa; phylum Chordata; class Mammalia; order Artiodactyla; family Cervidae; genus Dama; species Dama dama. Next base: position 59,460,479 of record NC_083714.1, on the reverse strand, counting down.
AGTTTAGTTTTGAATAATTGGGATCAAGATATGCTACCCCTAAATATGTTACCTTGGCATATTGACTAATTTGAATTGAAGGCAACTGAAAATAGAAGACCCAGGGTGAGCTGTCTGCCCTCCTTCTTTCAGCCTAAAAACAGGGTATAAATTTCTCTTTGTAAAGGTCTCCCCTTGCCAAGTCCCTCAGCTCCATACCAGAAAGAGGTAAAAGATTCTTATCACAAGATATAACTTGAGTTTGCCTAACAAACCTTATGAAATAATCCATATTCACCATACATTTCCTAGCCCCCTTTCCTTTCCCACTAAGCCCAGGCCATCTTTTTCCTTTGTCTGGTCACTTCTCCACAGTTTATTCCCCCTTGTTAAAGTGGTATATAAATCTCCCAGTTTGCTTCTTTTGGTTTTCATTTTTTTGAGAAGCCCCAAATGCATGTAAAAATATTAATAAGATCTGTATGCCTTTTATTCTATTCATCTGTCTTTTTTCATTTTAATTTGCAGGCTCCAGTAATTAAATTTGAGGGTAGAAGGAAAGTTTTTCTTCCCCTATATAATAAATGATGACTTTTGCCTTTTTTTTAGTACTCTGAGAAATATAGCAAGTTTAGATTGTTCTTCAGGCCATTTGGCAGAAACCTGGTTGCTTGAGACTCTGACCCTCTCAGGATATAGAAGTTTGGGGGACAGTATGCCCTGAATGACTTACCAGGCCTCTTCTCTTTAAATATTTTGATACTGACTTATCTATGAAGAGGAATTATTAAGAATATCACCTCTACAGATTAATTTTAAGAGGTAACTAGCTAATTTGACATTGAGTTGATGACATCATTAAAAGTTGATGAAATATTTAAAGGTAAAGATTGTACCGAAACTGTGTTTGGTGGTACTTCCCTGGTGGTCCAGTGGTAAAGAATCTGCCTGCCAATGCAGGAGACACAGGTTCAATCCCTGATTTGGGAAGATCCCACATACCACAGAGTAACTAAGTCTGTGTGCCACAACTACTGAGCCTGTACTCTAGAGTCTGGAAGCTGCAATTACTGATCCTATGTGCTCCAACTACTGAAGCCCATGCTCCCCAGAGCCCATGCTCTGCAACAAGAGAAGCCACCACAATGAGAAGCCCATGCACCATAACTAGAGAGTAGCCTCAGCTCTCCACAACTAGAGAAAAGCCAGTGCAGCAGCAAAGATCTAGCATGGGGTAAAAATAAATAAATAAAATAATTAAAAAAAAAAAAAGAATCCAACTTCCAATGCAGGGGATACCACTTCAATTCCTGCTTGGGGAACTGAGGTCCCATATGCAACTTAGTCACTGTGGCACAAGTACTTAGCCAATGTGCCACAACCAGAGAGCCCACCAGCCACAACTACAGAGCTCACATGCTCTGGAGCTCCAGCACAACAACTAGAGGAAGAGCCTACGTGCTGCAACTAAGACCCAATGTAGCCAAAAATAACAAACAAACAAACCAAAAAACCAACTATGCTTGCAATAGGCAGAATGAAGGAACAAGTTGATGCTATTGTTTGTATGATTCAGTACTATGAGCCCTAACAAGAGCAATGAAAATTGGTTCCAATTAAACATCAAGGAATATGGGCTTTCCAGGTGGCTCAGTGGTAAAGAATCCACCTGCCAATGGAGGAGACGTGGGTTAGGTCCTGGGTCAGGAAGATCCCCTGGAGGAGGGAATGGCAACCCACTCCAGTATTCTTGCCTGGAGAATTCCATGGACAGAGGAATCGTGGGCTACAGTCCATGGGGTCGCAAAGAGTGGGATAAAACTGAGCAGGCACAGCTACTTTATATATGCGTATGTATATATATATTATATACACACATGCATATATATGTATTTTTTCTCTTATGGGTGCTAATATCTGGGATATTAGTATATAACAGCATCTTCAGAGGGTCCCCCCAAATAATGAAAGGGTCTGAAAACCATGCCATTGATATAAATATTCACTGAAGTAGCAAAGGCTTGCGTATACAGAAAAACATGATCATTTTATATTAAGATAGTAACATATTAAGCGGATCAGTGTGTAGAAAAGGATGTACATTTATTCTCTGTGGACCCAAAGAGAAGAATGAAATCTAATGGGTAGGAGTTGTAAGGACACAGATTTATTTTTTAAAAAAGTCCTTTTTAATAGCTGAGCATAAAGGTCAGGTTGTGACTTAAGTGGTAATGAGTTTTCTGTTGTTGGAGATATTCAGATATAGACTTAGAAACCCCTAACAATGATGCTATAGAGAAAATTCCAGCACAGAAGACCTGAAAAGGAAGGAATTTATATGAAGCCTGAACATTTAAGGGATATGCTAAATTTAGTCCCAAACTAATACATCCTCATTTACATCCATTTCCTGAACAACCATCTCAGATATTACCAAATGCAGATCATAAAGATCTTTAAATATCCTGGTCCATATTAGAAAATTTCAATCTTAATCATTAGTTTACTAAACAAAAAACTTGAATGGCATATCTGGGGGTATTTTCCATGCCAAACACTGAAACAAAAGGTGTTTATGCCCATCTCTCCGTATATAAGAAAACTAACTTGAACCTTCATTCCCTAAGCAGCCTACATTTATTGCATTGAAATAAAGAAAAATAATAATATTGATATATCAACATTAGTATAAAAATCATATTTGAAACATATCTATCTACCTAACAACCTACTTATTTGAGAGAATTGTCTGGGAAAATATACAGCAAATATTATTTGTGACTGACTCTAGCTGGTGAGTATACAAACAATTATTTTTATGTTCTAATTTTTCTAAAATAAAAATTTATTTCCTGCACAAAATGAGGGCTTCCAAATTTACATGTTACTGGAGGTAGACTGGCAAAATAAATGAGTGAATGGGCCAAGACTGTAAGACAATAGGGAAGAGTAGTGACTTGTATAACATGGAGAATATATTCTTTTGAAACAGGGTGGCTGCTACTCAGCTGTAGCTGTGATTGACATAAAGAAGTTTAAGAGAATCTGGAAATACAGATTTTGTGTGATTTTTAAATGTTTAAATGTTGGCAACTAACATAAAATTTGGAAACACTGGAGATCAAACAAAACAGATATGTGGGCCCACACTTGGTCAGTTTACCACTTTTGAAAAGAATAGAACATATTGCAAATGTAAAAAAAAAATTATCTGTTCATAGTTCTGTAGCCAGTTTCACAGAGAGCACCCTTCTTTTACTGTTGTTTAGTCACTCAGTCGTGTCTGACTCTGAGACCCCATGGACCCACCAGGCGCCTCTGTCCATGGGATTAACCAGGCAGGAATACTGGAGTAGGTTGCCATTCCTTTCTCCAGGGGATCTTCCAGACCCAGGGATCATACCCACATCTGCTGCATTGCAGGCAGATTCTTTACCTTCTGAGCCACTGGGGGAAAGAAACTTCATAGATTTAAATGTACATTGATAAAATACAGTGACGTAGTGCAATCAACAAACACTCTGAACAATTAAAAATGGGTTACTGAGGGTGTCATGAGATTTACACATTTGATCTGGGGGAAACAACGGGAAGTTATTTAGTATTTTGGTTTCATAGGGAGATTTGGTATGTTTTGGGAAAATGGATTGAGCAAGAGAGAAGTCAGGTAGGCTGGGATTCAAGATCAGGGAGACCAGTTCAAGCTCTAGGTTTGTGCTAATTGGATGAAAAGGAGTTGATCGCCCAAGGCTAGCTTCTTCTCTATAAATAAGAGAGAAGGCAAAAAGTGAGGAATAATGAATGGGTACCATCCAGCTTTCAGAAAGCATTTCTAGTGAAGGAAATTATTATTTCAACTGTAGAATCATATATCTGAGACTCGCTTATACTCAAATTCAGATTAGTCAAATCATCTAAGTAAGATAATTATGGTTGCCAATTCAATGCTATTACTCTTTCCTATATAAACCCCTCTGTTATTAAAGCCTCAAGGTTTAAAATTGGGGATAAACATCATTTCCTAATAAAATCTTACTCCATAGGCATTCATTTTTTTGTGATTCCCCAGAAGAAAGATATAAATTGTTTCTTTTCATTGAAAAGTCAAACTGATAGCCATGAGCCAGATATTGTCACTTTCCAATAGCCAGATGTGGCAGACCCCTAGAAAAAGTCTTGATTCATTTTCTATAAAGGGTTAATATTGATTGCAGCAGAGGTCAGTCTTGGGTCCCTCTGGCTTCTGAGTTCCTTCACTGAGGAGACTGTGTGGCAAAAGCAACTGTCCTTAAAAGCAGACAATGGAGTCAGCCAAATTGGGGCTTGAATCCTAGTTGGCAATAGTGACCAGGTCCATCTAGTCAAGGCTATGGTTTTTCCAGTGGTCATGTATGGATGTGAGAGTTGGACTGTGAAGAAAGCTGAGTGCCAAAAAATTGATGCTTTTGAACTGTGGTGTTGGAGAAGACTCTTGAGAGTTCCTTGGACTGCAAGGAGATCCAGCCAGTCCATCCTGAAGGAGATAAGTCCTGGGTGTTCATTGGAAGGACTGATGCTGAAGCTGAAACTCCAATACTTTGGCCACCTCATACGAAGAGATGACTCATTGGCAAAGACCCTGATGCTGGGAGGGATTAGGGGCAGGAGGAGAAGGGGGTGACAGAGGATGAGATGGTTGGATGGCATCACCGACTCGATGGACATGAGTTTGAGTAAACTCCGGGAGTTGGTGATGGACAAGGAGGCCTGGCCTGCTGCAGTTCATGGGGTCGCAAAGAGTCGGACACAACTGAGCGACTGAACTAACTGACTGTGGGTAAGTCAATTAATCTCTTTGTCTCTCAGTTTGCTTATCAATAAAATGAGGAGAATAACAGTGCCTACTGCAAAAGTTAGCCACGGGAATCAGAAGTGAGGAACTTAGAATAGTGCCTAATACACATATAATGACAATGATTTATTTTTCTTATTCTCACCCCATTTAAACTGACTAGCCTAATTTTTATTTTCCCAAGGACATTCCTTTCCACTAGGAATGGGTTAATAGCATGCCAACGTGTGTGCATGCATATTCAAAAAGCCTTTAAAAGCTAATGTTAATGATGGAATTGTATGCCAGGCCTGTCAAAAGACATTTAAGTTTGAGGAGGTCTGTCAATGTCCCTGAAGGCATTTCTAACCAGGATTGCCTATCTGGCCTAGAAGTTGGGTTGGACCTATGGAAATAATTAACAATCATGCTGAAACAATTATGATGATAACTAAGCTAATAAACTGCTAAAGCTAATAATGTTACTATTATTAATAATAATAGTGGATAATTTACATTTAGCACTGATTATAGATAAGACATTGTACTAAAGACTTTACATGGATTGTCTCATTTAATGCTCACAATGACTAACCTTATAAGGATGATAGAGCTAAGAACTCAAAATAAGGAAACTGAACTTTAGCAAGCTTAACTAACATTCCCCCAAACTATATATCTCGTACCACAGGCTTGGATTTTATATGAAATTATTCTACCTTCAAAGTTTATGATCCTATTAGTCTCACTTTATGGATAAGAAAATTTAATGGAAAACAAAATAAACTAGGAGTCAGGAAAACTGGCCTTTGCTCCTAATTCTGCCTTACTTACTGCCCATGTGAACTTGGGAAAATTCTTTAACTTCTCTGATTTTAGTATCTCTCAAATCAGTTTTGATGTCTCATGATTTAGTGATGAAAAATTTCTGATTAATGGAGATTCATAATGCTTTGGGTATTAATCAATCAAGAATTTAAGAAGAAGATCAGAATATGCCACCCTGAAATATGTCATTTTGGCACTAAGGATTACTTTGAGCTAAAGAAACAAGCAATTAAGAAACAGCAGACACAGGAAGAATTCTCTGTTCTTTTCCTTTTGACTTGAAAGCAAAGTATAAATTTCCCTTAATAAAGGTATCCTCCCTCTCCTCTCCCATACCAGGAGGATGGGAACAACACTTAACACAGGCGATGAAAACTCAGTACCAAGAAAACTCTGCATTAAGAAAAATTTACAAAATTACCTTTATCTTCCATTGGCATCCATGTATGTTTACCTTTTCATAATTTACTGCTCCTAGAAACCCAAAGACCTTCTCCTTTGTTTTGTCACTTCTCCACAAAATGTCACCCTTTGTTAAAGTAGTGTATAAGTTCTTGAGTCTAACCATTTCTTAGAATTTTTACTTTTGTTCTATGCAAAATAAACTTCTCCTGTTAATCTGTCTTTTCTCAGTTTAATTCACAGGTCTCAGGCACAGAATATGAAAGTAGATGACAAACTTTTCTTTCCTACACTAATTTGGTGGCATTTAAATGCAAATCCATTTTGGATTTAGACAAACTTAGACAGCATATTAAAAAGCAGAGACATCACTTTGCTGACAAAGGTCCCTATATTCAAAGCTACAGTTTTTCCAGTGTCTTGTGAGATTTGGACCATAAAAAAGGCTGAGTGTCAAATAATTGATACTTTCACACTGCAGTGCTGAAGAAGACTCTTGAGAGTCCTTTGGGCAGCAAGGAGATCAAACCAGTCAGTCCTTAAGGAAGTCAACTCTGACTATTCATTGGAAGGACTGATTCTAAAGCTGAATCTCTAATACTTCGGCCACCTGATGCAAAAGAGCTGACTTACTGGAAAAGACCCTGATGCTGGGAAAGATTGAAGGCAGGAGGAGAAGGGGGCAACAGAGGATGAGATGGTTGGATGGCATCACTGGCTCAATGGACATGAGTTTGAGCAAACTCCAGGAGATAGTGAAGGACAGGGAAGCCTGGCATTCCACAGCCCATGGGGTCACAAAAAGTTGGACATGACTTAGCAACTGAATAACAAGTACAAATCCATTAGTTTTGTGAGAAATAAACCCTATAAATCCCAGATGTTGGATTAGTCTTGACTTTTAAGCTATAATTCATCCTGAACAAAATAAAGAACCAGTTCAGTGCCATATATCAAATTGATTATAAATTTAATAATATATTTTGTTTTATTTTTGGTTTTGTTTATGACTGATAGCCTTCCTGATTTCACAAGATGTTTGCTGGAGAGTTGGGATTTTTGTAAGAAAACAGACTTATTTATTCAAAATATTTTCCTTTACTGATGACACAGTAGGGTTGTTTATTGTCAAAGATAAAATCTGTTGTTTCTTGAGAGGTGGAGTTTGCAAAAGTTCCTACCCCTTCATTCTGTGAAGAAAATAGACTCCCATGTGGTCTATCATTTTTAAAAAGTTGTAAAATAGGTCTTAAAACTTTATTATCTACTTTACTTGAAGGAATTATATAATTCCATCAGTCTCCTGCATGAGAAAACATATGAGTTTGGAATAAAAACAGTCACTTTTCCTTTTAAATTAAATGTAATTCTTGAACAGGAGCTGTGGGATTTATCACATTGAATTATAAAGCAAAAAGCACCCATCCACCTTCACATTTTCAAGGATTCCAGTAAAGACTGGAGAATGATGAAAATGGTACAGCAGGGAAAAGATTCTGTTTCACATTTGCTAATGCAAAGACGTGTATGTTGTAATTATAAGTTAAAAAGCTTTAAAGACAGTCTGAAGATCAATGAGAATCTGACATAATTGTTTTTGAATAGCTGATTACGTCTCTGGTGAGAAAGTAATTCAGTGAATGACATTATTGTTTAGCAATCAGTAGAGTAATTATATACTCAGTAAAAGTGAGTATATAATTTTGAAGTGTTCAAAACGCAAAAGAGTAAATGGATACCATATAAAAGAGAGACTCTTGCGGAGGGTGACAGAACTTATTCCAGAAGACTTAGATTGCTACATTCAGGTATCTCAAAAGCCACAGTATGGTTCTATACATGAGAAAAGATCTTCCAAGGATCTTAAAGAGTCATGTAGCCTATTTATCCTGCCTCTATATACAACTGCAGTTAAGCCCTCTGAAGTGAAAAGTTTCATGGAAATTATTTCCCCAACTTCCCTTGGATACCTATCAAAGAGTAAGATCTATCAAAGAGTAAGACCTAAGGGATGGTTTAAGGCACAGCTTAGTATTAATAGTTTAAAACAGTACAAGTTGATCATATCATACTTTCTATGGCTGCAGAGTCCAGGCACAACATAGCTAGATCCACTGCTCTCAGGTCTCAGCAGTATACAATCCAGGTGTTGGCTGGTGCTGCAGTTTCTTTCAGGGTTTGACCAGGGAGATATCTCCTTCCAAGGTCATTTGTGTTTTAGCAACAGTTTATTCCCTTGTGGTTGTAGGACTGATGTCCCTTTTTCTTGATGGCTCTCATTCAATGGCTACTCTCTGCTTCTAAAAGCTGCAAGTTGTTCCTTGTCATGTGGCCCCTTTCTATAGGCCCTCTCAAAACACGGCAGTTTACTTCTTCAAAGCAATAGGCAGTATCTCCTAGTGTAGTCTGCTAAGACAGAATCTTATATAACAACATGTGTTAATCCACAGTGTCTGAGAGGAACAGAGGAAATGGACAAAGTGGTAATTAAACAGTTAATCCTAAGGCAGGAGATAGATGGGCTCCCCTGTGGACAGAAACTCCACAAAAGCAGGATGATGGAAGAGGCTGGGCCCTGCCCAGATAAGAGATAGAGACCACATATTTCTCATTCTCAAAGTTAAGGAGACCTTCCTGACTACAAATGTGCAGAGAGGCTCCTTGAAAATCAAAAGAGGGGGTGTGTAACCTCTTAGTAAGTGATGTCAACTACCCATTAGCTTCTTCACTAGAATCCATCTCCGTTAAGAGATGAGCATGCACACATGGGAGGTTCCTGAAATATACCGAATACAGACTCAGAAGCAGGCAAAGCAAAATGATTGGCCAAAGGAAATCCAGAAGAAATGCCCCATAAGAGTAATTCAAACTGCTACAAGTGTGTGGCTCAGCAGCTCTCTTTAAGTCTGTTCATGTGTCTATCCACATGTAGTGTACTCTTTTTCCTCCTAATAAATACTACATTTTTCACTACTTACTGTCTTTATGGTGATTATTTTTTGCAAAACTGAAGGGCCAAGGCCTTGTCACTGACCACTGGCCAAATGGCTAGGATTCGGTGACTTCACTGCCTATACCTGATCTCAATCTCTGGCCAAGAACTGAAGCAACACCTCAAGCCACTGCAGGCTGAGGCTACTTGAGATCAATCCCACTAGGAGACTGTAAGTTGCAAAAATATCAGAGACCCCTATAACTTAATTATTCAAGAAAGCAGGTTTGCTTAATCACTAAACCAAGCAGGATTTCTTAGCAACAAAATCATGCACAGAAGCAAGAGACATGCCCACAAACAGTAAAATAATGGTGCCATTGAGACCCACATCCTGTCCAGTGATCTCAATAAGGTAATGATCTCTAGGACCTGCTCTCTGCATGCACACGTACACACAAACACATACACACACATATATATTTATATACACACAATAATTTGTGGACCTAGCTTTACCTTGTGGCTCAGCTGGTAAAGAATCTGCCTGCAATGCGGGAGACCTGGGTTCGATCCCTGGGTTGGAAAGATCCCCTGGAGAAGGGAAAGGCTACCCACTCCAGTATTCTGGCCTGGAGAATTCCATGGGCTGTACAGACCATGGGGTTGCAAAGAGTCAGACATGACTGAGCAACTCTAAAAAAAAAGAGAGAGACAAGTATGAACTTGACATTAAGGTGAGTAGGCCTAAATGTGGCTTCCTAGGGAGGATTGATTGGTGTATTCATTCAATTATGTGTTTATGTACATAGTTCTGTCTGCTTTCTTGAATAATTAAGTTATAGGGGTCTCTGATATTTTTGCAACTTACAGTCTCCTAGTGGGATTGATCTCAAGTAGCCTCAGCCTGCAGTGGCTTGAGGTGTTGCTTCAGTTCTTGGCCAGAGATTGAGATCAGGTATAGGCAGTGAAGTCACCGAATCCTAGCCATTTGGCCAGTGGTCAGTGACAAGGCCTTGGCCCTTCAGTTTTGCAAAAAATACTGGAATGGGTAGCCTATCCCTTCTCCAGCGGATCTTCTCAACCCAGGATTTAAACTGGGGTCTCCTGCATTGCAGGCAGATTCTTTACCAACTGAGGTATCAGTCCTAGGACCATCAGAAGTGAAAGTCACTCAGTCATGTCTGACTCTGAGACTCCCTGGCCCATGGAATTCTCTAAGCCAGAATATTGGAGAGGGTAGCCTTTCCCTTCTCCGGGGGATCTTCCAAACCCAGGGATCAAACCCAGGTCTCCCACGTTGCAGGCAGATTCTTTACCATATTACTCATGCAAATAACTCAGACATATCAGTAAAGCTGGGTTTGTAGAGTTCTTTCCCCCTTATATCAGAACACTTTTTTTTAGCTTGAAAATAAAATGGAGATTAATGCCATACCAAAAGTTCTCAATTCAACCTCGCTATTTTTCTAAATTTCTCACCTGTTGACTAAACATAACCACCCTCCTGCCTCCTACTACCCCCAAGCAATTCTCATGTCATCAGAGGCCAACATTCTCTCTTGACTGATTTTCTAATTTGTACCTACCTCCCAAAAGAAAGAGCAGAACTTGGTCCTCAAAAGGCTATTCCACAGCTCCTTATAAAAACCCTGCATGGGGCTGCTAAAGATAGCCATTAAACAGCCCATTTTGTTTCTTCTTGATGAGTTGGCTTCAAATACTTTAATCTTTTCCCATTGGTCCTTTTCATCTTATGCCAAATCTGCTCTAGTGGGAAATACATATTCAACTTTGGGGAAGGGCTTTTAAATCTTTTATATAACTGTTGAGTCTTTTGGCAAATATTATAATAACATCTCATTAATTGTATTTTCATGTTCCTCTAACACACCAGGAAAGCTCCTGCCTCTAGGCCTTCACATTTGTGGTTTTCTCTGCCTATAATACTCTTCCTCAGCATATCTGCACAGCTCACTTCCTTCAGATCTCTGTTCATGCATCATATTTAAAAAAAAATACCCTCCTGGCCACCTCATCTAAAATACTAACCCTCTCCTTAACCTAATCCCAATCCTCCATGCTAGGCTTTAATTTTTCTCCAGAGCACTGATCACCATCTTGAGATATTACATATTTAAATAATTGTGACTCATTTGCCTCCCTCCTCTGTAATATAAATTTTGTAAGTAAAGGTACTTTGTCCTATTTCTTTTGACATCTAAAACAGTGCCCAGCACATAGTAAGACTTCACATATACTTGTTATAATAAAGGACAGATGAACGGTGGCATGAAATGATGAATAAGGTCAATATACAGAGCCTGAAATATAAATGAAAACAAATCAAGACTGACTTCTTTGGGCTTACCAGTTCACTCTGTAGTCTCATAACATTTCTCTGGTCTCATAACTTTTCACCTTTGTGAAAACTGGGGACACTGAAGTAGAGAAACAAAGCCATGTATCTCAGGTTTCTTACGTGATAAGTAATCACTAAGTATCAAGAGTGTATCCATCTTTCTACTTAGCGATTACTTATCACATAAGAAACCTGAGATCCACTACAATATTGTAAAGTAATTAGCCTCCAACTAATAAAAATAAATGAAAAAAAAAAGAATGTATCCATCTTTCTAAATTCCATATATATGCATTAGTATAACTGTATTGGTCTTTATCTTTCTGGCTTACTTCACTCTGTATAATGGGTTCCAGTTTCATCCATCTCATTAGAAATGATTCAAATGAATTCTTTTTAATGGCTGAGTAATATTCCATGATGTATATGTACCATAGCTTCCTTATCCATTCGTCTGCTGATGGGCATCTAGGTTGCTTCCATGTCCTGGCTATTATAAACAGTGCTGCGATGAACATTGGGGTGCACGTGTCTCTTTCAGATCTGGTTTCCTCAGTGTGTATGCCCAGAAGTGGGATTGATGTCAATGTATGACAAAAAACACTACAATATTGTAAAGTAATTAGCCTCCAACTAATAAAAATAAATGGAAAAAAAAAAAGAATGTATCCAGTGATGTACCAAGCACATAGAAGATACAAAAACAAACCAAAAAGGCTTAAAGTACTAAAGTATACTGTTTAAAATCATGGATTTCTCCAGTCAAAGAGACCTAGATTCTAATCTTAGCTCTGTTACAGTTGAGCTATGTGATCTTGGAAACATTTATTATATTGTCTGAGTTTTAGATACTTCATCCATAAAGTAAGAACAATATTACCTTGCTCTGGTTTGTTGTGAGGATAAATGCTGTAATCCACAGAGAGACAGAATGAGAAAGTTTAACATAGTTTTGGCAGACAATAACCAGTATCAATAATATTACTGCTAATAATGAATGCATTATTATTATAAAATTATAATGCTGAGACATCTAGAGATCAACACAATAAAGTACGGGACCTAGAACCAGAACATCTGTTATAGATTCTCCATAATGTACCAACATCATTTGCAGGCACAATATTAAGTTTTCAGTCATATAAACATGGTGTAGTAGAGAAGTCCTTTTTCTTTTTCTTTTAAACTTTGTATTTTTTAATTGGAGTAGAGGGTATTAACAATGTTGTGATAATTTCATGCGAGCAGCAAAGGGACTCAGCCATACATGTACATGTAGCCATTCTCCCCTCCCATCCAGGCTGCCACATGACATTGAGCAGATTTCCATGTGCTATACAGTAGGACTTTGCTGGTTATCCATTTAACACTGGATAAACATTTGATTAGTGACTAATCTTTAGCTTATTTTAATCAACTATACCCCAATACATACAGCTGATTAACAGTGTTGTGATAGCTTCAGGTGCACAATGAAGAGACTCAGCCATAACTATACAGGTATCCATTCTTCTCCAAACTCCCCTCCCATTTAGGCCACCACATAAAATTGAGCAGAGTTCCCTGTGCTCCCAATAGGTCCTTGTTGGTTATCCATTTTAAATATAGCAGTGTGTACATGTCAATCCCAAGCTCCCTAACTATACTGCCCCCCAGTCCTTCCCCCTGGCAACCATTAGCTCATTCTCTAAGTCTGTGAGTTTGTTTCTGTTTTGTGAGTAAGTTCATTTGTATCATTTCTTGTTAGATTCCACATATAACGGATGTCATACAATATTGGATGGAGAAGTCTTTGGAGACAGAAGACTAGAGTTTGGGTGCCAGCTCCACCACTTACTTCATGGATGATTTTGGGAAATTCATAATGATACTGAGATTCATTTTCTTTCACATGTGAAATGAAATAATCTCAAAGGGTCATAATAATGACTAAGTGAGATACTACATTATAAAAATTCCTGGCACCTTTAAAAAGTAGGAGTCAACAAAAGTCAGTTGAATTAAAGCCTGATTTATTTGTTGTATGAATATAACTTGCCTGTTCTTCTACTATTCCCAACCCAAGACTGCATATCTGTCAGTTCTGTCCTACAGTTTATTTAAATCCTATTCAATCCTCAAAGGCCTGTTCAAACTATAATGCCTTGTAGCAGATGCTCTGCTACTCTCCTCAGGGCAGACTCTTAAGGCCAATGCACCCAACTGCTGAGAATATCATATTGCTGACCCTCAAAGCTAGACCCATACTGGAAGTTGCCTTTGATACAAGGAGTTGTCTATTTGCTAAGGCCAACACCCTTGTATGGAGTGGTCTATGGCCAAAGACTGGATGGTGCAGAGTTTGAGAAGCCAAGGCACCTTGCCTATATTTGGGATAGCTTTGAAAACCTATCTCGGCTCCAGATCTCCCTGTAAGATCTCCATGTAGCAACCACATTAAGGGTCAACTTCTTTCTCTGCCCAATCTTGGCTTTTGCCTTTCTTGCTTCCTTATAGGCATACTTTCCCAAGAACATTCTGGAATAAACCTTAAACATACAACTTCTTGTTTTGCAATCTGTTTCTAGGGAACCCAAACTAAGATACCCCAAGAAGACTTTTGAGATCATTAGACCTTATAAGAGGCTTTATTCCATGAGGCCTCACACTCATTTGTCATTGTAGTACATTCTGCCTGTTTGGTGAGCGCTATTTCAAGGTGTGCATATCTCATTGCCCCAGCTAGATTTGAGGTTCTTTGAAGGCAAAGACAGTTTTATAGTTGCATGTGCTTATTGTGCTGTACTTAGTCTCTCAGTCATGTCCAACACTTTGCTACCCCATGGACTGTGGCCCACCAGGTTCCTCTGTCCATGGGGATTCTCCAGGCAAGATTACTGGAGTGGGTTGCCAAGCTCTCTTCCAGGGGATCTTCCCAAACCAGAGATTGAACCCAGGTCTCCCACACCGCAGGCAGATTCTTTACCATCTGAGTCACCAGGGAAGCCCTTCATAGTTGCATATTTCCCCCCCTTTGACACATAGTAGAGACACATAAATAGGACACACAGTGGGTATTCAGTAAAGAGTCTAGGTTTCTTATTGGCTTGTTAATCATAATATTTGAAAAGCAATTTGTTTTCATGATTTAAAAAAATAAGACTGGGTTTGTTAATAAGGTCAGTTTGTTTTCTCCTAGATAACCACTCACAGTATACCAACATGAAATATATGAACTAGTGAAATGAGATAGTGAAAGAAAAATCACTATGTAGAAATAAAACAAATGAAGTTACATGGTAACTCTAGCTTAAAATTTTTGAGGAACCTCCATACTTCTTTTTTCCATAATTGTTGTAGGGATTTAAATCCCTACCAACAGTATACAAGGATTTCCTTTTCTCCAGTCCCTCACCAGCACTTGTTACCTCTTGTCTTTTGGATATGGCCATACTAAGAGGTGTGAAGGGATATCTTTCTTTGACAAAAAGTGGTAACTATGTAAGATGATGGATGTGTTAATTTATTTGCTTGTGGTAATCATTTTATATTTTATATGCATTTTATAATTTTATAAGCATATTAAATCATACATTGTACAGCTTTTAAAGAATTATGATGTACAACCTAAATAAACACAACTTTTGTCAATTGTATCTCAATAAAGATGGAAAAATGTTTTAAAAAATCCAAACATGCAAGGTCAAATTAGAATATAAACCTGGAGAACAGCAGAAGTATCTTTCTAAAGCCTGCAAATATACATTGGATCAAACTGTTCTAACCAATAGTAATTACCATTTGCTTAAGCATCTGAACACTTCAACTATTCAACTATCATGGTCCTACATGATATCATGATATCATGGTCCTAAAATTTTAATATACATAATAAATATATAAACATGTATGTATATTATGCATGCATATATATACATACATACTTTTAGAAACTGGATAAGTTATGACAGGTTCATGAAAATGAGGACATCCTTGAATGAATTTTAAACATGGTTCAGAAAAGAAAGCAAAAATCGTGTAGCTTTTATAGCCAAATCCTGTTTTATCCTGTCCTGATGTTTCTTGCAAGCTTCCAGGGTTAGAACAAATTCTTCAGTTTGCGCCTTTCTGGACAGTTTATGTGAATGATAAGAGCATTAACCATTTCCCCTTACTGCTTTAAATGCAAAGATATCCCATTTCTACTCCAAACAATTTAAAAGATAACAATTATTGCAATTAAGACCAATAACCTGTGCCTAATATTAAAAAGAGCAATTTTGTCCCCAAAAGCATTCCATTGAAAATAATTCAACTTAACATAAAACTATTATTATAATGATGATATTATAATACTTATATCTAACTATTATTGAATATTTACTATTCCCCAGATAGCTAAGGACATAACATGCTAACACACAAAATGACAATAATAACAATAGCTACCTTAATGAAATTACTCTCTGTCATGCATCATTCTAAGCACATTAAATGCATTGTCACATCTAATCCTCACCACTATAAGGTTGGTATGATCTGATTTCCACTTTATAGGCAGAGAAAGCAAGGCTCATAGAGGTTAAGTAACTCTTGCAAAGTTATGTAACTTGAATGGTGAAGTCAGGATTTGAATCCAGGTCTTCCTGAACTTCAAAACTATGGTCTTATTAACTATGCATATGGTCAGCTTGACTGTAAAAATAATGGTTGTTTTTTATTACTATGTGTTATAGCTGAGAATGCCAAAAAGGATTTTATACTCCATTATTCATTCTTTCAAAACATATTTATTTAGAGCCTACCATGAATCAAGTAATAATGCTGGGGTTATAGTGAAGATATTCTTGATTCTTCCTCCCTTTCTCTCACCCACAGCATCCAATGCAGTAATATGGCCTGAATTTGATACAGGATCATAAATGAGAAATAAGGGTGCACTGACTTACACTGTGAGGGCAGAGAAGACTTCTTTAAGGATGGGTACTGAAGCTCCCACTACTGACCCTAACGTGTCTTTTGGCACTGTCCTCTGCCATGTTACATGAAATGTCACTCAGAGAGCTTACTTGAAAGTTAAACAGTATTCTCATCACTCTGTTTCAGTTTTCTCTGGACTCAACAAATCCAAATGGTCTGAGCAATGAAAGTCACTTAGTCGTGCCCAACTCTCTGCAACCCCATGGACTGTAGCCCAACAGGCTCCTCTATCCATGGGGATTCTCCAGGCCAGAATACTGGAGTGGGTAGCCGTTCCATTCTCCAGGGGATCTTCCCAACCCAGGAATAGAATTCAGGTCTCCTGCATTGCAGGTGGATTCTTTATCAACTGAGCCACCAGGGAAGCCCAGAGAATGCTTACACACAAGAAGGATGAGTCAGGCTTGAGGCATAACTTATAAAAAAATACCATCAGTGCTAATATTTTGTTCATCTTTTACAAAGAAAATTAGCCATTTAGGTTTCCTGTTGTAAACAAAAATCAGAAGAGAATCTTCCTGCCTGATAGATTATTTCATCAACAATTCAAGTACTATGATGCATACAAAAAAGTTGAGATTCATACCCATTATTTGCAATATGAAGCATCTGTGGCTGATATCTTTATACATTCTTGATGATGAAAATAGAATCAATAAACATTTAGAACATATTCTCAATAGATAAGATACTCCACAAAAACTTAAAATGACTTTTTTCCTTTATTTTTTTCCATTTATTTTTATTAGTTGGAGGCTAATTACTTTACAATATTGTAGTGGTTTTTGCCATACATTGACATGAATCAGCCATGGATTTACATGTATTCCCCATCCCGATCCCTCCTCCCACCTCCCTCTCCACCTGATCCCTCTGGGTCTTCCCAGTGCACCAGCCCCGAGCACTTGTCTCATGCATCCAACCTGGGCTGATGATCCGTTTCACCTTTGATAATATACATGTTTCAATGCTGTTCTCTTGAAACATCCCACCCTCGCCTTCTCCCACAAAGTCAGAAAGATAAAGATCAATACAGTATACTAATGCATATATATGGAATTTAGAAAGATGGTAGTGATAACCCTATATGCAAAACAGAAAAAGAGACACAGATGTAAAATGACTTTTGAACGATTAAAGTAAAATATTTTCTTTCAATGTGAAGTTATCACCCTAACCATAGCTTCCTGTAGAGTCCACTCTGAGTTCAGTCACCAAGACACACACACACACACACAAATGAAAGCCTATATATCCTAGGTCACTTTAAGATGTTTTAAAATTTTTATTATTTAAAATGCAATAGAATCCTTATATTCCCTGATTTAAACCAGGTAACATAGGGATATTTTATGGAGGGGTATGGGAAGACCATCTGAAATGCAAGAATATAAATAATCAGTGCTAGTATCAGCTGAAAATCCTTGGATTGCACAGAGTTGTGTTGCAATCTAGGTTTATTATAAATATTCAGTCTAATTATTATCCCTGCCTGTACTACATTTCCTGGTCCACCAAGAAAAAATAGCTTAATCATGTGCTATATTTACCAGTTGGTAAAATATAATATCGGTGGGACCTTCAGGGTTTCCCTGGTGGCTCAGATGGTAAAGAATCTGCCTTTAATGTGGGAGGCCTGGGTTCGATCCCTGGGTTGGGAAGATCTCCTGAAGGAGGGCATGGCAACCCAATCCAGTATTCTTGCCTGGAGAATACCCATGGGCAGAGGAGCCTGGTGGGCTATAGTCCATGGGGTCACAAAGAGTCAGACACGACTGAGCAATTAAGCATAGCACAGCATAACACATATGGTACTATGAAAGGGCATTACCTCATAAAAGGCTTCTTTGAGTTTAAGGCAGTTATAATCAAATCAAGGAAGTAAAAGAGGTATGCAAGTCTCAAAAGTATAAGAAGAAATGTAATTTGAGAAGTTTCATTCATACAGCATGCATTAATTATGCACTTAATATATGCCAGAGGTAAGAGCTAGAATAGAATAATATGCATAATAGATATGATCCCTGACCTCATGATTCATACAGTGTAGCCAGAAAGGAACTCAGTTAAGCGATTACAACACAATGTGGTGTGACAGGTGTGGAACAAGGTCCTATGCCAGGGAGCATCCCATCAAAAATTAGGGGCTCAAGGAAGGTTTCCTATAGGAAGTGTTCCAGGCAATGTGAACAGCATATATGAAGGTCCAGAGAAGCGAGAAACAATTAAGAGTCAGCAAGCAAAAACATGCAAGAGTGAGAAAAATGTTTTCAAAGAGTTAAATGTTTGGTAAGGTTGAATTAAAGCACACAAACTAAAGAGTAGAAAGAGATAAAGGCTAGAGAAATAGGTAAGGATCCTATAGCTTGTATAACATATTCAGCATTATCATGAAGGCTATGGAAAACCAATGAAGGCCTTTACAAGGAGAGGTACCAGACCTAAAACTGGCTGCTAGGTAACAAATGAATTGCAGGGTGGAGCAAGGAGATACGAAGTGACCTGTGCAGTGGTCTAGTTAAAAGATTCAAGTAGACATATACCAGATGAATTCTGGAGGTAAAGATGGTAGGGCTTCGTGATTAATTTGATATTGGTGTAGGCAGTAGTAAAGGATGACTTCAAGGTTTCCAGCTTGAGCAGTTGGGTAGATGCCATTTACTGAGATGACGAAGAAAGAAGGGTATACAGGTCGTGTATGATGACAGCCTGATCAAGATACAATATGCTGATAAATGATAAATTTAGAGGGGAGCACAGAAAAGAGAAAGATCCCTTCTGACATTGAGTTATAAGAGAGACAGCACTTGAACTGGGTGGGACTTTAGGAGAACAGTTAGTGCAGAGAAAGAATGCAAGGCATATTCAAGGAACGGCAAATGACTGTTCAGAAAATAAGGTTTTTTTTTAGGGCACTCTAACAATAAAGATGCAGAGGCATACTGGGGCTTCAATACATAGAGCTTTGAATATTATGATAAAGAGTTGAAGCTCACCTGAGGATTTATGGTCCAAGATTGCTACCATCAGTATGACCTTAGGCAAGTAAATCCTTCTCTCTTCATTTTTTCATTTATGAAATGAGTGGCTCCCAGATTTTGGGGCTTCACAGATCAGTTCAATTTTAAAAAGGGGTGGCCATGAAGCAACAAAAGGTTGCCAACATCATTTTACCAAGTATGGGCATTCAGAAAAGCAAACAAATAAAAAACTATCATCTAGTACCATCACTTCATAAAACAAAGGATATTTCAAAAAAAGAAAGATAATTTCAAATACTTTTTTAAATGGATACATTTGGTTTTTATGGAATGCTCACTTTATTGTCTTTATTTTTCTCTTTCCGTTGAGGATTGGTGCAAACTTCTGGCATTGGTCCAGAGACCAGAGTTTGGCAACCACTGAATCATACTCCAGGATTCATTCCAATGCTGACATTCTAGGATTTCTGATTCCTAAGGGTTTATTCATCAAGCAGTAGGGAATCATTGAAGGATTTGGGGGTAGTGAACTCATATTATCAAAGCTATGTTTTAGGAAGTTAATATGGGAGGTCTTGGAAGAGAAAAAGCAAGTGGTCCAATCGTGTGGCTAACACCAAAGTTGAGGCATAAATTAATAAAGGCACAGGCTAAAGCACTGAAAATACCAATGGAAAACTGGAATAAATGTGTCCAGTGGCACAGATTCTGGTAGAGCTGACAGTTTACTATGTAAGGCAGACCTTGATTGGAAGGTTTGGCTTTATCTCAGTAGGTCCATTTGTGCCATCCTTTTGTTTAGGAGACTTTTCAGGAAGTTGAGTCAAAAGCACCATTTCTTTTTTTCTGGCTCAACATATTTAAACCACAATTTACAATGTCTCTGGGAGGAAGATAGTAAATTATTCATATTACACTGAACAGATTAAGGAATCAGTTGGTTGAATGGGGTGAATCATGCAGAGGAAGCATATGCAAATGAGTTGCTTAAAAAATCAGTGCTTGGAGAGGTCACAAATGGAAAACAGTCCTATCATGCCATACAATCAAAACCACTGGACTCAAACAGAAAATCATAGAAAATAGCCCTTTTTATATCCTGAACTATTTCTTGTCCCAACCCTTTCCAAAGAAAATTACAAAATGGAAAGAGTGGGTCATCATGTGAAATTTGATTGAAGAGCTCCTGTTTGCTAACATTACTGAGTTAAATTCTCATACCTCTACATTTGCGGGATATGCTAGATTTTCAGGCTTTAGAGAAAAAAATGTATACACGTTTAAAACTTCATGATATTCAAGGGAACTTGCCTTTGTTTTATTTTATCTACATTTGTTCAAATAAACCAAGGAACATTGATAGACTTTATAAGGCCTGAGGATCTAGAAGGTGCTGCCGTCTAAGTTTCAAAAACTATGAATCAGAATTTCTAACTGGGTCACCATTTGTAATCCTTCTCCTTTAATTTTGATGAGCCTGGTGCAAAGCTTTCAGTACTGTGGTCCACTGCATGTCACAAATGGGTTACACACATGGTTGAGATATTGATCTCCTCAGCCCTCAGGTTGCCAGAATCTCCTCCCTCTATTTCAGTTTTCTGGACAAATACTTATTTTCAATATGCACTGTGACATGAAAAATTTGTCAGCCTTTTTGTAACTTTGTGATGGGACCTGGAGGTTAGTAAACTCTTGCATTATGCTAATTATTCTCTTCTGGGAGTCTTTATGGGAGCAGTGACAATAATAGCTTACACTGACACGGTGTTTGCCATTGTGTCAAGCAGTGTTCTAAATATGTCTTAACCCACCTAATCCTACAACAACCCTATGAAGTGCTAAGAATTACTATCCTTGTTTTACAAGTGGAAGAAAGTATAGAAATTAAGGTTAAGGTCACTAAGTGAGTAATTGACACAGCTGGGATTCCAACCCAGGATATATGGCTCTAGAGTCCTCATTTCACCTACCTTTTATACAAAAATATAAAGGAAAGGCTCTGGTAGGAGGCCGTTGGTCCAGCACTAGGGACTGATAGAAAAGCCCAAAGTAGGGAAAAATAAGTTGTTGGTCCAGAGATATGTTAAGGATTAGAACAGGCTATCACAATTTCCAGTTTAGAAGAAGGCAAGAAGAAATTTAGGTTTCAAAATGAAGGCCAAAACCAGGGAACCTCAAGAAAGCAAAAAGAGAGACAGAAT
The DNA here is from genome assembly GCF_033118175.1 of Dama dama. Lineage (NCBI taxonomy): Eukaryota > Metazoa > Chordata > Mammalia > Artiodactyla > Cervidae > Dama > Dama dama. The sequence continues at coordinate 59,439,025 of NC_083714.1, read as the reverse complement.
AAAGATCAAAGTTTCCAGAGTCAAGCTAATAAAAAAGTAATATGAATATGAATGCTCGAATGGCAGATAGCTTTCAGGGAAATTATTAAACCAAAAAATGCCTGGAGAAGTTGTTCTCAACTGGGAGCAACATTGCCCCCTAGAGGCCATATGGCAACATCTGAAGACATTTCTGGTTGCACAGCTTGGAGTCTGAGAATGGGAATGTGTGCTACTGATATCTAGTGGGTAGAAGCCTGGGATGCTGCTGAACATCCTAAAACATGCGGGACAGCTTCTTGCCATCCCAACCAAGAATTATCCATCCCCAAATGTCAAAGGTGCCATTACTGAGAAACTCTGGCTTAGAGGCTTGTGCTTGATTCTATGACCAACTATAACCAGGTAGCCCCTATAGGCAATATTTGCCAAGGTTTATGATGATGGTGATGACAAAGAAATATGAGTTAAAACACCCCACCAAGACTAAAAGCAGAATCTACCATGTTGAGGGTTTACTAGATATTGTACAAAGCTCTTTATTACATTATGTTGTTTAATCCTCAAAGCCTATAAGAGAGGTGTTATTATGAGTCCAACTTTCCATGTGTGAAAAATGACACACAGAGAAGTGAGCACCTTGCCCAGGATCGCATAACTAGTGACTGACCGTCACATCCAAGTTTGTCTGACTCCAGATACCATGGCCTCTCACACTTACAGTGTATGTACAGTTGGGTACGGGTTAACACTTGTTCCGAAAGTCAGGAGCCAGAACTGGACACAAGATAAACCCTTTCCATGTTCTGGGGTGAGGGGTCGGGGTGGGGGCAGGTGCTATGAAGAAGTGTTTGAGGAAAAAAAATTCATTCAGTTTTATTTCAGTGTTTGAGGAAAAAAAATCATTCAGTGAATTTTCAAAAAGACTCATCACTTGAAAAACAGGTATGCATGCATGCCATTTTATGAAAGGGATAATCAGGAATCAGTTTATTTCAAACTTGATTCTACATTCACATTTCTTCTGGACTTGGCAGCCAGCCTTCTTTCTCACCAAGGACAACCTGTGTATTATCTCTGCTAAAAGAGGAGAAGGCTGTCTAAAATTGCCCCTCTCAATTCTACCTGAATAACTACATTTACTATTCTTTTCAATGCTAAGTTATTACAAAATAAAGTCCTTAAAAAAACCCTTCTTTTAAACTACAGTAACCCCCCTCCCCCCTTACACTTGAGCTGCATATGATATCCAGAGGCCAGGCTGCATCTTAGAAATACAACAGCCCCATTCAGTCAAAGCCAGCTCTATCCCAGCTAGCTTGTGACACTACTATTAGTCCTGTCCCCCCAAACTAGCATTACAAAAGCCTGACATTCTTCTTCAGGGCCTTTTAAGTCAGATTCTATTTTCCTGCTGTCACAATTAAAGCCTCAGTCAGTTCAACATCTACTTCCGCATTTGGCAGAAGGCTGTCTAGTGACAGTAAAAATGAAGGTACTTTCTTTTCTGATAGATTTTAGAGCTCATTCATAAGCAAAGCTTTTGTTTCCTTGTGGGTTATCCCAGTACAGGGAAACAAGTATCTGAGCACTCCAGCAGTTTTCCTTTTTCTTATTTTTATAACAACAACACAAAAAAATCACTGCTCATAGAAATCAAAAGTGAAATGCCTGGAGTTCATACAGTGCATTGTGTGCTCAAAGCTCTCAATATTACCTAAGTCTTTTCATTTCAGTTTATTCTTCTGGGACATGGAATCATTGACTCCTGACTTCTGGGAGTTATTAAACGGCATTTCCTAATACAATCAGAGTTTACTGGGCCTAAGTGAGAGGCAGCTTGTACAAATGCCTTGTAGGCTTTATACTCAGTGGCTTCTGTTTAAGATAAATCTGGTGTGTGTGTGTGTGTTTTAACTTTACAGTGCTTTATACTTAACTGAGGGTGAGTTTCAGAAAAGTTGGGTGTAGGCTTGAGTGATGTCACAATTACTGTCTCAATGGTCCAGGTAATAACTTCATGTCTGGAGCCACACTGGAGACAGCTGTTATGCCCTGAGCATCAAATGCCTTATTACATTGCTGGTGTGATTTTCATATTGCTCACTAGAATAGAAATACAGAAATTTGGGGTTAAAACTATTCTTGTGCTTATGCTATGAATAGCATATATACTACCTGGTATCTTTTCATTTCAGAGTTAGGAGAGGAGGCAAATTAAATTCCTAACTGCATACTGAGGATACATTTTGTGGTATATCCCAGGTCATGAAAAGAAGATGATAACACCTGGAGGAACAAGAAAAATCAACACAATGTATATTGAATGGCCTAAAAGGCCATAATCATGATCAGAACCAGGAGAGTCTAATTGGAAAATGTTAATCTGGAGTCCATTTCACATATGCTAAAAAGCTTTTGAAAAAAAAGCCTTCTAGATAACTAGAAGGATATTTACTTTACGTTCTTCAAAGCATTAAAGTATGAGACAGAAAAAACACTACCACAGATCTCAAAAGGGTATCATGTTAAAAAGACCTCACCTGTGTGAGATATATTAGAAATACATTATACGTTACATATACGAAAATCCTGCACTTTACTAACAGATATATCAACAATTAGTCATTGCGTGAACTGATAATCTCTCTGGTGATCCTTCCAGTGAGCTTCTCTACTAGTTTATTTATTGTTTTGGGGAATAAATAAGTAAAATAAAATGTCAGGAAACAGGAAATTGAGTGTTCATTTGGCAAATGATTTTTAAATGGAGGTAAGTGAATACACAGAAGAACTATACAAAAAAAGATCTTTAGGACCCAGATAATCACAATGGTGTGATCACTCACCTAGAGCCAGACATCCTGGAATATGAAGTCAAGTGGGCGTTAGAAAGCATCACTACGAACAAAGCTAGTGGAGGTGATGGAATTCCAGTTGAGCTATTTCAAATCCTGAAAGATGATGCCATGAAAGTGCTGCACTCAATAGGCCAGAAAATTTGGAAAACTCAGCAGTGGCCACAGGACTGGAAAAGGTCAGTTTTCATTCCAATCCCAAAGAAAGGCAATGCCAAAGAATGCTCAAACTACGGCACAATTGCACTCATCTCACACGCTAGTAAAGTAATGCTCAAAATTCTCCAAGCCAGGCTTCAGCAATATGTGAACCGTGAACTTCCAGATGTCCAAGCTGGTTTTAGAAAAGGCAGAGGAACCAGAGATCAAATTGCCAACATCTGCTGGATCATCAAAAAAGCAAGAGATTTCCAGAAAAGCATCTCTTTCTGCTTTATCGACTATACCAAAGCCTTTGACTGTGTGGATCACAATAAACTGTGGAAAATTCTGAAAGAGATGGGAATATCAGACCACCTAACCTGCCTCTTGAGAAACCTGTATGCAGGTCAGGAAGCAACAGTTAGAGCTGGACGTGGACCAACAGACTGGTGCCAAGTAGGAAAAGGAGTATGTCAAGGCTGTATATTTTCACCCTGCTTATTAACTTATATGCAGAGTACATCATGAGAAACGCTGGGCTGGAAGAATCACAAGCTGGAATCAAGATTGCCAGGAGAAATATCAATAACCTCAGATATGCAGATGATACCACCCTTATGGCAGAAAGTGAAGAGAAACTAAAAAGCCTCTTGATGAAAGTGAAAGAGGAGAGTGAAAAAGTTGGCTTAAAGCTCAACATTCAGAAAACTAAGATCATGGCATCCGGTCCCATCACTTCATGGCAAATAGATGGAGAAACAGTGGAAACAGTGTCAGACTTTATTTTTTGGGGCTCCAAAATCAGTGCAGATGGTGACTGCAGCCATGAAATTAAAAGGTGCTTACTCCTTGGAAGGAAAGTTATGACCAATCTAGACAGCATATTAAAAAGCAGAGACATTACTTTGTCAACAAAGGTCCGTCTAGTCAAGGCTATGGATTTTCCAGTAGTCACGTATGGATGTGAGAGTTGGACTGTGAAGAAAGCTGAGTGCAGAAGAATTGATGCTTTTGAACTGTGGTATTGGAGAAGACTCTTGAAAGTCCCTTGGACTGCAAGGAGATCCAACCAGTCCATCCTAAAGGAGATCAGTCCTCAATGTTCATTGGGAGGACTGATGTTGAAGCTGAAACTCCAGTACTTTGGCCACCTCATACAAAGAGTTGACTCATTGGGAAAGACCCTGATGCTGGGAGGGATTGGGGAAAGAAGGAGAAGTGGATGACAGAGGATGAGATGGTTGGATGGCATCACCGACTTGATGGACATGAGTTTGAGTAAACTCTGGGAGTTGGTGATGGACAGGGAGGCCTAGCGTGCTGCGGTTCATGGGGTCACAAAGAGTCGGACGTAACTGAGCGACTGAACTGAACTGAACTGAAACTGTGATAAAAGATCTTTACTTCTAAAAAAAATAAATAAATTTAAAAAAATAATAAAGATCTTTACTTCTTATATCCATTCACGAATTTATAAATTATTCCCCAGAATTAAGTGTGAGCCTCTAGATACATTATTTATCCTGTAATTATGAAATAAATTAAATCTAGTTCTCATTTTTATATTTACTGATAGGTTGTATCCTGTAAATCTTTAGTATATGGGCCAGTAAACAGGATATTCAGTTTTGCATGTTTGATGAAGTTAAAAATAATAAAATCAACTATTCTTCTAGGAGAAATGCACCTTTGAGATTTATAGAGATTTGTACCAAGACATATCCACTTCTACAAAGTTTTAGATCTATATTTCGCTGCACTCTACTTAAGTTCAGTGCCAATCATAGATAAAATTTAAGCTATATGAAGGTTGTTTTTGAAAGCTTGCTTCCCTTTTCTCTCTTGTCCAAGTACTCAGGACTCTCAGGATATTCTGTTTTCTCCTTCAGTAAAACTATTCTAGAGATCAGAGATGACCATGTATACAAATGGCTTGGTAGAAGGATCTAGGCTTTGGATTCTGCCTCCCCTAATCACCACAACTCCTTAGTAAAGGGTATTTGTCCTATGAATGGACTGTCTGGGCTCAACTGTTGTTGTTAGAATTTGAGAGTGAATGATCAGTGTGAGGAGTGACAAGTTTGAGTTGCTGGTCCAGTGCCAAATAATAAGGATAGCTGAGATTGAAGAAGTGTTTATTATACTGGACATTGTTCTCTTTACATGGAATAACTCATTTATCTTCAAAACATGGATATGAAATCATTAGTTGTATGAGCTATGCACCATCATTGTCCCAATTTACAGACAAGAAAGCTGAGGTACAGAGAGGTTAAGTTACCTGTCTAAGATCACAGAGCTAATAAGTAGCTCAGCAAAAAATCCAACCCAGAAAATTTGCCTCCAGGACCTGTGTTTAAGTCATTACATTTTACTCTGATTTTGCTCTATTATAATTTTTTTAATCTAAAAAGTTATATATATTCATTATAGAATTTTTTGAAAATAACTAAAAGCAAAAAGGAAATGAAAGTATTTATTTGCAAACCTACCAGCAGAAATAATCACTGTTGAATTTTAAGTACATATGTACCTTTCTAGACAAATACACGTCTTTTACAAAAGCAAAATCAAACTGTAATATCATTTTATAAAAGAAGTATACCCTTTGACCCAATGGTTTGACTTGTAGATATCTATACTAGAGAAAAAAAAAAAACAGTTATGGAGAAATAATGACATGGACATATTCCCACCAAATAATTGTTTACAATGGCCCAAACTGGAAAGAATTCAAATGTCCATCATAATGGCACATTTATCCAATGGATCATAATTAGCCATTAAAATCATAATTTGAGAATTTCATAACAATTTAGAAAATGCTTATGATAAAACACTAAGTTTCAAAAAGCAGCATACAAAATTGTAAAGACAGTTTGGTTACAACTATGCAACCTTTACAGAGAGGAAAAAAGCCTTTTGAAATACAACAAAATGCTGACAGAAGTTGTATAAGCACAGTGGGTAAATCTTTTAAAATTCATTCTATATTTTATAAGTATTTTCAATATAATTTTTCTAATTAATTATTTTCAATTTCAAAGACATAAAAAATACTCCAAAGAACATGTTAAACTACACAATAATGCTAGCCTTGCTTTGCTTGATAGAAAGTCAAAAATTCACTAGCTATGTCTAACGATTTTCTGAGGATAAATAAACCTTCCAAGGACCATGACTCTTCAACTTAGCTACCTGACTGACCTTTCTATTTTAGAGGATTCCTCCTTTTTTTTCAACAGAGTAGCTATGTTAGATCTGTTGCCTAGGCTTCAGTATGCAGCCAATTTCTATGCTTTCCTGGTTTTCTTTTAAGATAAAATATGATATATGAGACCTTGGAAAGATAGAAATGAGGTCTTCCTTTAGGCAGAGTAGGAATTTTCAAAATTTATCACCCAAAGTGATATAGTGTCAGCCAAAATTGCCAGGGCCTGCTGACTTAAAGGATCAATTTAATTGCAGCATGGTTCTTCTTATTTCATTTTAAATAAATCAATAAATTGTCTACTGTGTCTTAACTGAGATTAAATAAATGAGAACCAGGCTTAACTTTATTGCAGAATTGATATTTTCAACGTTTTGTCCCCGAAGGTTATATTCTGTCTGTTTTGACCATTGGCTCAGTTCCATAAATATAGCTGACTTGTCTGGTCCATTGATGGTTAAAACAGAATGGACTGAATGCTCTGAGGTTATATTTCTCATCTCATTCTACTCTGCCCTATGAATCTAGCTAGTAATATTTCCCTCTTCTCAACAAAAACCTTTGGGGATAATTGTAGTAGATGTGGCCAAAAATATCAGCAGGATTTCCTTGAGAAAGTGAAGAAAATTTGGAAAGAAAAGTCACAGGTAATGATGGAAAGGAAAAAGATCATATAATTAAAATGTTGATAATGAAATATTTTATTATAGGAATTCTCTAAGAAGTTACTGAATTCCATTCTTTGTCAGTGAGGTGGAAATTAGCAATTGTTAACATCTGTCATGTGGTTGGCGGGAGAACTCATAAGGTTATATAATAAAGGTTCTTAGTTTATACATAAATCAAGCAATACCATAATTCATTTACAGGTCAGTCAGAGAATAAAAGTCAGTTTAAAATGCCAGTTAAGAGTTAATTCAGGTAACTTTCTAGGTGGTTTCTCTCATTCATTTTCCTTTGTTCTTACTGGAAATATCTATGTGAATAAAGGATAGGTAAACAATCAGGCTGATTAAAAAAAAAAGTCTTGTGTAACTACTTTCAAAGCAATCCTCAGTAAAAGATTGCTTGATAAAAAACAAAACAAAACAATACAAACCATACAGACTGAATGTCCCAGTGTGTAGGCAGGAATTAGAATAACTGACTAATTTGCTGAAGGAAGGGAATTCTTCCTACAATATATTCTTCATCTAGGTTGAGAGAAAGTAAGGGATTGCAAATGTGTATGAAAAAGCATTTAAATTTCTATTAAGAAAGAGGTTATAATCTAAACAAGACAATACACAAACCTCCACAAATTCTTCAAAGTGCAAGCAAGTCTATATTGAACAACTGATTATGATGTGTAGAGCTGTCACAAGGCTGGGTTTCCCCATCTCCAGTTAAGTTACTTTCATAACCAATGGCATCAGTTCAGTTCAGTCACTCAGTTATGTCCAACTATTTGCGACCCCATGAACCGCAGCATGCTAGGCCTCCCTGCCCATCACCAACTCCCAGAGTTTACTCAAACTCATGTCCATCAAGTCGGTGATGCCATCCAACCATCTCATCCTCTGTCATCCACTTCTCCTTCTTTCCCCAATCCCTCCCAGCATCAGGGTCTTTCCCAATGAGTCAACTCTTTGTATGAGGTGGCCAAAGTACTGGAGTTTCAGCTTCAACATCAGTCCTCCCAATGAACATTGAGGACTGATCTCCCTTAGGATGGACTGGTTGGATCTCCTTGCAGTCCAAGGGACTTTCAAGAGTCTTCTCCAATACCACAGTTCAAAAGCATCAATTCTTCTGCACTCAGCTTTCTTCACAGTCCAACTCTCACATCCATACATGACTACTGGAAAATCCATAGCCTTGACTAGACAGACCTTTGTTGACAAAGTAATGTCTCTGCTTTTTAATATGCTGTCTAGATTGGTCATAACTTTCCTTCCAAGGAGTAAGCACCTTTTAATTTCATGGCTGCAGTCACCATCTGCACTGATTTTGGAGCCCCAAAAAATAAAGTCTGACACTGTTTCCACTGTTTCTCCATCTATTTGCCATGAAGTGATGGGATCGGATGCCATGATCTTAGTTTTCTGAATGTTGAGCTTTAAGCCAACTTTTTCACTCTCCTCTTTCACTTTCATCAAGAGGCTTTTTAGTTTCTCTTCACTTTCTGCCATAAGGGTGGTATCATCTGCATATCTGAGGTTATTGATATTTCTCCTGGCAATCTTGATTCCAGCTTGTGATTCTTCCAGCCCAGCGTTTCTCATGATGTACTCTGCATATAAGTTAATAAGCAGGGTGAAAATATACAGCCTTGACATACTCCTTTTCCTACTTGGCACCAGTCTGTTGGTCCACGTCCAGCTCTAACTGTTGCTTCCTGACCTGCATACAGGTTTCTCAAGAGGCAGGTTAGGTGGTCTGATATTCCCATCTCTTTCAGAATTTTCCACAGTTTATTGTGATCCACACAGTCAAAGGCTTTGGTATAGTCAATAAAGCAGAAAGAGATGCTTTTCTGGAAATCTCTTGCTTTTTTGATGATCCAGCAGATGTTGGCAATTTGATCTCTGGTTCCTCTGCCTTTTCTAAAACCAGCTTGGACATCTGGAAGTTCACGGTTCACATATTGCTGAAGCCTGGCTTGGAGAATTTTGAGCATTACTTTACTAGCGTGTGAGATGAGTGCAATTGTGCCGTAGTTTGAGCATTCTTTGGCATTGCCTTTCTTTGGGATTGGAATGAAAACTGACCTTTTCCAGTCCTGTGGCCACTGCTGAGTTTTCCAAATTTTCTGGCCTATTGAGTGCAGCACTTTCATGGCATCATCTTTCAGGATTTGAAATAGCTCAACTGGAATTCCATCACCTCCACTAGCTTTGTTCGTAGTGATGCTTTCTAACGCCCACTTGACTTCACATTCCAGGATGTCTGGCTCTAGGTGAGTGATCACACCATTGTGATTATCTGGGTCCTGAAGATCTTTTTTGTACAGTTCTTCTGTGTATTCTTGCCACCTCTTCTTAATATCTTCTGCTTCTGTTAGGTCCATACCATTTCTGTCCTATATTGAGTCCATCTTTGCATGAAATGTTCCCTTGGTATCTCTAATTTTTTTGAAGGGATCTCTAGTTTTTCCCATTCTGTTGTTTTCCTCTATTTCTTTGCATTGATCAGATGTAGTTAAATAAAAGTCATTTATTCATTCAATAATTTACTGAACACATACATTCTCTCACAAAGGAACTATTCTAGGCACTAGGACTATGTGAGTGAACAAGAGACAAAAATTCATGCTTATATTCTAGTGAGAGAAGACAGACAAGAAGCAAGCAAAACTAGTAAGTAAATTGCAGAGACTGTTAAAAAATAATAAACCATATGGAAAAAGAAAAGCTTAGGTCAAGGTAAGATGGATAGAAAGTGTGGTTTAGTGGTCTCTCTCTCCCCTTTTCTCTCTCTGTGTGTGTGTGTGTGTGTGTGTGTGTGTGTGTTATGGAGCAGTCCACTATGGCAGTAGGGGAGTTTTTGTTACTAACATTGTTTAGAATGCTGACACATAGTGACAATAAAAAACAGGCCAACATTTAGTTAGACTTATTTATATTTCTGTGTCCATGGTTTCAGCCTTGGTATGCCACTAAGTGTATTTCTGCACACACTCTAGCTTAAAATCTGAAATAATTAAGGACACTGGCTTTTGTTGTACTGGGTTTGCATCTTATTGCTATCTACCTTTGTTTCTCCTGGTTCTAGTTAAAAGCTTCCCTAATAAGAATGCCTTTGAACTTTTGATCAGGCAAGTGATTTCTGAGATAACATAACAGCCCTGTGTTCAGTCTGGCAAAAGCATAAGGATATCACTGGATTCTGATTAGAAAAAAATAGGAGTTTTGATTTTTTTAAGAAATGAGTTTTTGTTTTGATGATTTCATTTAAAATGATACTTGCCTTATCCACATGCACACACTTACCATATATGGAGCCAACGTCCCTACCATCTCCTTACCTTTAGTTCCTTTCTGAAGGCTCCACACCCTATTCATTATGAAATTCTAAAACTATATCTGGTGAGAGAGTTCCAACTCAGGTAAAATCTGAGACCAGCTATTAATTTGGTCGCTTTGTTAATAAACAGGTCTCTATATGTTTTGAGGAACTCCTAGACTTTCCAATAAGGAATCTACATGGAAGATGACAGAGTAGACCATCCAAGATAAACTATCGAAAAAAATGCTACTTCCTGCATCAAACAAGTGGGATCTGTGCTGGCACTGGTGGGCCAGACAGTACTACAACCTCCCAGTGGGGGAGGGGGGCATCATGCCTAATAGTTTGACATGCTACTCTTTTAAGTGAAAAGGTAGTTAAACTGCTTCATATAATCAGTTATACAGGGAGATAGGAGCAGGGAAAGATGCAGATGGAGGAAAACAACAACAACACAGAAAAGGTTCTCTTTCAGAAGTTTAACTCTTTAGAGACACTATTGCTGGGCCAACCTGGAAGAGGGCCATTGCATTTGACTCCCCTTGGCTTCATCATAGCACCAGTCCATCTGCGATGCTCTGATGATGCAACTGTGAGCACCTCCAAAATCAGCAGGGCAACAAGGGCCCTGGGGAGAAGGGTATGGTGGAAAATTGACAGGCAGAAGGCAGTATAATCTGTATGTGAGCCTAGACAAAGGTCCAGGCTCCAGTGAACAACACTGACCTTATCAATTCAGCTAGAGGAAATCCATCACAGAGTTTAGGAATAGCCTCTGTGTGTTGCACCATTCTAGGTGCTGTGACTGATAAAGGTATGGTCTTTCTCTCTAAACTGTTTGCAGGCTTACCTCTCTTCATCAGCAAAGAATATCTGAGTATCTATGCCTACAATCTTGGTACTAATATAAACTAAGGCCAAGTGCTTCACTGAATCTCTTCCTATGCAAGTAGACAGTAAAAGTAATGATAACATCAAAACTGCGTGTTTTGACCTGGTGAAGAAGCTGCCTGCCAATGTAGGAGACCTTGGTTTGATCCCTGGTCTAGGAAGATCCCACATGCCATGGAGAAACTGAGCCTGTGTGCCACAACTACTGAGCCTGTGCACCACTACTGAGCCTGTGCTCTAGAGCCCGGGAGGCACAAATACTGAGCCCATGTGCTGCAATTACTGAAGCCTGCATGCCCTAGAGCCCATGTCCCACAAGAGAAGTCAATGCAATGAGAAGCCCACGCACCACAACTAGAGAGTAGCCCCCGCTCACTGCAACTAGAGAAAATTCCACACAGCAATGAAGTAGAGCCAAAAATAAATATAAATATATAAAGTTCTTAAAAAAAAAAAAAACAAAACTGAGTGGGCCACAGCATGCACCACCCAGATCAACATGTCAAACTTTTAACAGGGGATAAAGAAGTACAAAATGGGAAGGTATGATTAATTTCCAAGCATTTTTCCTGAAACACTTCAGGTTCTCTTAAAGTCCATGTTTTGTCATTTATAAATGTACTGAACAGGTTTGTTTATCCAAAGTATTAAATTTACCTGAAGCAATTGATACTTTCAGAACTGTACTTCTCGCCATTTACAGTAACATCTCCAGTTATCAGTTTCATACTTACTGCTTTCAATCATCAAGAGAGTCTCTTTCATTTGACCTGGTGTCAGGAGTTTGAGTAAAGTAAGTACCCATTTCCCCTCTTATACTTCTCTATAACCAAAGTGTTGGCAATATAAGATGTAAAACATCAAAATAAAGCAATTCCACTTCATATTTTATATACTCTCTCCATCATTCAAGTTTCAGATTAAATCCTTTCTCCTCTGTGAATCCTCTGAGTATTCCCAACCAAAGTGGCCTCTCTTTTCTTCCACTACATGGAAAATGTATTGCCTACCTCACTTTTCTATAATACTTTTCTATGTTCTGCTTTGGATTGTTACTAAATAATTTTACCACATATATGCTTCCTAGTCATGTTATCAGCTTTTTAAGGACAAGGCACTCAATCTAAGATATTGCTTGACTACCTATTAGATGCAAGGTCCTGGGTCAGTGCCATGGGGAATAGAACATAATTATAGTGAACTAGAGAGTATGTGTATATCTTAGAAGCAGTCACATTAAAACAAAACATTTTGCTATTTAAACAAACACATCTGGCCTACAGGCTGCCAGTTTGTAAATACTGGCTTAAACTAGGGTGTTAGAAGTAGGAATGGAAAAGAGAGAATAGCATTGAAACAAGTATACTGGTGAAACAGATCACCAGCCCAGGTTGGATGCATGAGACAAATGCTCAGGGATGGTGCACTGGGAAGACCCAGAGGGATGGGATGGAGAGGGTGGCAGGAGGGGGGATCGGGATGGGGAACACAAGTAAATCCATGGCTGATTCATGTAAATGTATGGCAAAAGCCACTACAATATTGTAAAGTAATTAGCCTCCAACTAATAAAAATAAATGAAAAAAACAAGAGTACATGAGAAACAGAATTAACAAGCTGTGAAAGCTCATTTGATTTTTGATGGGAAAGAAAAATGGCATCAAATATAAGGATTAAGTAGAAGATAATATGTGTGGTTCATCCCATTAAGAAGATATCAACAGAGTAACAATGATGATGTTGCCAGTAGGGCAGCACGAAATCTGTATCTAGAATCCAGAAGAAAAGCCAGAGATTGACATGTAGAGTTTAGGAGTCATGTTGAATATGAGATGTTACTCAAAAAGAGTGCAGAACTGGAAAAGAAACAAGGATAAGACCATGGGGAATACATGGGTCTGGTACACTCAAGATGGCTGTTCTCTTGCTCTCTATACATCTCTGCTCAAGGAGCACTTGCTTCACTTACTTGTCCTGGCCCCAGCTAGCATGTGTTCTAACTTTAGATCAGAGCATCTCCACTATGATAGCTTATTGAAGGGGTGATGAGGTGTGAGCCCCTCTACCAGTTTGCCTAGTAACCAATAAGCCCACCTGACATCAATTTCCACTTTAACTGGCAATTTTCTTTCCCCTCAGGAGCAACAACTGTCTCCTTGTCCTGCCCTGCTATCTGTCACAAAAAAAGTGTGATATTGCTCCAGGATGTTGCATTAGACATGTAAGCTACCCCCATCCATTAAACCAAAGATGTCTTTGTCAATGATTCTAGGTTCTTTCTTCAGTCTTGAAGCTGGACAAGTACAGGGCTACTAGGCCTGTGGGGTGCAGCTTAATCATATGTTATAGATAAAAAGGAAAGGGAAGGTTGTGTCTATGACTAAGGAGTAGAGCCAAGAGAATGTAGTTTTTCAGAACCCAAAGAAGAAATAAAAGTTGTAGGGAATAGTATAGACTTGAAAGATTATCAAAGTATTTGGCACATAGTAGGAATGCAATACAGATTTGTTGAATGAATGAATGATGCCTGAGAGGATCTATTGCAGAGAAGGCAAGAAAATCGGGTCCCCTGACAGCCTTTTTCAGGACAAGAGCATCTCAGCTACCACCAGCAACTGGGCTTCTCAATTCTAGCTCTGCAGTGTGTGAGTGATACTATCATCTTACAACTTTATCTAATCTATTCTATAAGGCTTAACACATCTCGTGTTTGGAGGACAATCATTTTCTTTTGAGGTGAATGGCTCTCTGATCACTTGTATTTTCAGAGTGGAAAATGTGTGGCTATTCCCCAGCACCATAACTCAGTTTTAGTTGGTTTTGATCAGTCTGTGAAGGACTGCAGAAATTTTCTTCATGAAAATTCCTATGAAATTTCTATGAGCTTTCCATGAAAGCTCTAACTGAGAAACATTTAATCTCAACCAATAACTATACTCATTTGGGTATGCATTTTTACTGGCAAACGTTCTTCTGTGTTACTAGCAAAAGATGTCTCTGGAGAAAAACTAAGGACATTAACTTCTCCCATCCATGGTTTCTGCTATTGTTGAGTGAGACCAGAATTCTCAATATGAAAGGTTTGCTAGAGCGAGGCAACATTAAAGCTCAGTTTGCACTTTCCAGGGAAATCTTCCATTTTCAGCCCTTTCACCACAACCTTCTGGTCACAACTCAAGGGTGGTTTTCCCCAAAGAGCACAACATTTATTAAAAATTGGTTCATCTAAGTTTTGTATCCAGTATAAGTGGGTTTTATATGTATGTATTTGTACTCTCACATGCTTGGATACCTCAGACATTCATTTAAAATCTCTGCCCTGTGCCTAAACTATGTCCTGGTTCAATATGGCTTTTTGTTAAGTGTGCAATAATTAGGCCAGGATCTAGGAGCTAAAGCAAGATTGTGGCTGACAGATGAAAAGATATTGGGAATAAGTTCTCACCCTTTTTCTTTGTTTGTTTCAGAGAAAGCCACTGAGAAGAGCTTTTTTGTGACCCAGCTCTGTGCCATATTGTGGTACCAGTTAGCTCTTAGTTAGCTTAATCATCATTTGGCAGAATGCACCTTCACATATACATGGGTTTCCCAGGTGCCTTAGCAGGAAAGAATCTACCTGCTAATACCGGAGATGTAGGTTTGATCCCTGGGTGGGGAAGATCCCCTGGAGGAGGAAATAGTTACCCTCTCCAGTATTCTTACCTGGGAAATCCCATGGACAGAGGAGCCTGGTGGGCTAGAGGCCATGGGGTCACAAAGACTTGGACATGACTGAGCAAACATATATATATATGTGTGTGTGTGTGTGTGTGTGTACACACATACATACATACATATATATGTATACCTGTTAAGAGAAGGGATCTGACCCTGCCCACTGACTAGCTATAGTGCAGCTAGTCTGGGTAAGAATGAACATCCAGGATCAGAAAGAGGACCACAAAGGCCAAATTCTTGATAGAGATGTCACTAAATGGAGAGAAGCAACATAGAATCTTTGGAATACAGGGGACAGAAGAATACAGGGTCTCAGCAGAAGAGTAAGCTGGGCACACACAAGTCTAGAAGATTGTATCATTAGGTTTTACTACACCAAGACCCAGTAAGTCATACCTTTACTTCAAGGATTCCCCCTACCATCCAGTTACCCTGCTCAATTATGCCAATACTTCACTTTAAGAAAACTTCTATATGAAAATGGATTCACTTTTTTTTCTAATAAACTGGGCTTCCCAGGTAGCTCAGTGGGTAAAGAATCTGCCTGCACTGCAGGAGATGTGGGGTCATTCCTTATCAGTCAGGAAGGTCCCCTGGAGAAGGAAAAGGCAACCCACTCCAGTATTCTTGCCTGGAGGATCCCATGGACAGAGGAGCCTGGCGGGCTACAGTCCACTGGGTTGCAAAGAGTCAGACAGGATTGAAGCAAATGAGCACAGTGCGCACACACACGCAAAGTGTTTAGCAGGAGAGAGAGATTGCTCCCAACAGCAGACTCCAGAGAAAGTGTCTTCAAGGAGAAAACATTTGAAAAACAAAATAGTGAAAGAGTTTAAAAAGAGAGAAAGAGAGAGAGAATGGCAAGTTAAAGAATGGATCAAAGGCAGAAGAACTAGCAAAAGCAAAGACTGGCATGCAGAAAGGAGCAATGCATGTTCAAAGAATCACCATAGCAATCCAAATGAATTATAGCAGAAGGTTCCTGTCAGGGGCCAGCAACAAATGCAGATGAATCAAATAAAAGCCATAGCTCAGTGGTTCTCAAATATTTATGTGCATCTGCATTACTTGGGGGATGGCTTGTTAAAAATGAAGATCTTTGGATCCATTCCCAGGGATTTACTTCATAGGTCTGGTGTACCACTGGGGAATTTGGAATTTAATAGGCACCTGCAAGGGAGGCTGATGCAGGTTGTCAGAGTCCACACTTCAGGAAACATTAAGCTAGGAGGTGATATTCTGGTAGGATTCATTATCAGGTTCCTTTAAATTCCAAATGTGCTTAATGATATTATGCCAATATTTCATTTGAAGTAATTTGATTGAACTGTATGTCTTCTAGAATAGGTACATTTTGTAAAGCAGGCTTTGCCTGTAATTATGATTGGAATTTAATTTTTTTCAAATAAAACAGGAGAAGAACACCAAGCAATAGTGCCTCAAAATTTTATACATAAACAGGCTGACCACAATCATTTTTTTCAATTAGTCAGTATCTGTTTGAAGGTCACAAAACAACTCTTTTTCCTCTGAGTTTGGATAAATTATGAGACAACCTGCTGTTCTGTTTAGAAAAATTAGCTGTTGAATTCACCATCTGGGAGAGCTTTGGTTATTTGGTTTGAATGTTCATGGGAATAGAATCTGAAATGTTGTCACACATTCCATTTGGACAACATAGTACATTTATCAAATGGAATATATAAGCTGCTAGCATTCAATAATTACAGTTCACAAATGTATTTCAATATAAAAACATGGGATATAGGTACATTTTGGCCATGGAAAAAAAAGAAGGCTTGAATGCCAGGAACCAACTCAAGTGGAAAAAAAAAAGTGAAGTACGATGTTTTCAGATACGAAAATAAAGTAAGTGTATTTTAAGGAGAGTAAACAGTACAAAGAAACGTGCAGAAACCATAAAATACTTTGTCTATTGTAAGAAATAGAACATCGGTTTCACTAAAAAGGGAGATTTAAGTTGTATGTTATAAAGAGTTTTTAGCAATAAACATAATACAGGTTAATACCTGCATAGTGCTTACTCTGGACCAGTCACTGTTCTGAATGCTTTACAACCGTTAACTTATTTATCACAGTAAACCTTTGAGGTAGGTACTGTTATATTATTAGCCCCATATTACAAAGAGATTGAGGGCCTCCCAGGTGGCACTAGTGTTAAAAGAATCCGCCTGACAATGCAGGAGACCTAAGAGACGTGAGTTCGATCCCTGGATATCCCCTGGAAGTGGGTTCCAGTATTCTTGCCTGGAAAATCCCATGGATAGAGAAGCCTGACAGGCTACAGTCCATGGTGTCACAAAGAATCGGACACGACTGAAGCGACTTAGCACGTATGCACAAAGAAATTGAGCTACTACTGAGAGGTCAGGAAAAGGTTTTAGGCACGATCAAATTTCTATGTGAGAAAGGTATTTATGGCTTCAATGTTGAAGATGTTTAGAAAGGAGAGACTAGAGGCAGAAGATTAGAAAAGATGCTAGGATGGCAATACAGGCAAGATTTAATGAAAACTCTGAATTGAGGACAGTAGAAATGGAAATCAAGAACATGTTCAAGAGAGAGATCTGAGGCAAATAGACCATATTCAGTAGCCAACTGGATCTCAGGTTTATGGAGAACAGTGAGAGGAATTATTAATTATGACTTCCAAGTCTCACTTAGGTGTGTAGGTAGATGATGGTAACATTCATCAGGACAGGAAGTACAAAAGAAAGCACAACTTATAGGCAAGGTAGTAATTTCATTTTCGACAACTTGTATGGAGATTCCAGTAGTACATCAGGGCTAAATATAAAACAGACATTTTGCTGTCCAGATGTAAAACTAGGAGCGATATCTGAGCAGAAGATAGATTTGTGTATCAACAGCATTTGCACTTTTCATCTTTGGCCTTCTGGAGTTTCATCACTGATGTATGATTTATTAGAAGGAAACATGTTGGTGTGAAAGGTGGGTAGGAGTCTTTGAAAGCAGGACACTTGGCACATAAAGGCAGCTTAAAAATACACCAAAGCTTAGAGCCAGCATGTCTTGGGTTACCTGGCCCTAAATGCCACATGTCAAGGCTGAAGAAGTCTAACATGTTCTATGGCGGGGACTAGGAAGTATCTGAATACAGAATGCAGGGGCTTCCTGGTGGTCCAGTGGTTAAGAATCCACCTTACAAGCAAGGGAGGCTGGCTCAATTCCTGGTCAGGGAAGATCTCACATGCCAAAGAGCAACTAAGCCCATGCACCACAACTACTGAGCCAGTGCTCTAGAGCCCACAAGCCACAACTACTGAGCCCACTCGCTGCAGTTACTGAAGCCTGTGAGCCTAGAGCCCATGCTTTGCAACAAGAGAAGTCACCACAGTAGGAAGCCCACACACTGCAACAAAGAGTAGTCCTCACTCGCTGCAACTAGAGAGAGCTCGTACACAGCAACAAAGACCCACCACAACCAACCAACCAAACAAATAAATCTTAAAAAAGAATTCAAGTGCTAGATCTATATTTATCAAGCTTTAGTGTGCACAGAAATCACTTTGACAATCATGTTAAAAAGCAGATTTTGGATTTAGTAGGTTTGCTGTGGGACACAAAACTACATTTATATCACGCTCTTGGGAAATACCAGTGTTGGTGGTACATAATTTGAGTAGCAACAATCTAGATGAATGCTGTCCACAGAAATATAATATTAGCAACATATTTAATGTAAAATTTTCTAGTAGCCACATTAAAAAGTAAAAAGAAACATATTAATTTTAATACATTTAATTAACCCAATGTATACAAATAATATAATTACAATATGTATATAATATTTAAAATATAAACAAGATATTTTATATCCTTTTTTGTACTGATATTTAGAAATCCAATATATAGTTTACTCTTACAACTCATCTATCTCAATATGAACTAGCCACATTTCAAGTGCTTAAAAGTCACATTCAAAGGACAGCACAAGGCCCAGAAACTCAGTTCCAAATCATGTGTTAAATCCATGATTGATAACCTAAAATCATCCCCATGAAAATATACCTCACTTTTCCATAATGCATATAAAATTTTCATCCCACTCTGTTCATAACCATCTGTTCTTTTAGTTTTCAATCCGAAGTTCAACAATTACACAGCTCAGACAATGTTCACTTTCAATTTCCATGTACCTGTTAAATATATGATAAACTCATTTCAGACCAGGTCAATTAAGAATTGAACAGGTATTAGAATAAATGCCAGAGTAGAAGTCTGAAGACATAAAATTGGGCCCAAGTGTTTAGACCTATTTACTTGCTTATAAATTGGGCCACAGAGTTTCCTACGTGGTAATATGTGTATGTGTGTGTGTTGAAGGGAGTGAATTGGATGAGATGATCTCTAAGGTTCCTCCCAGTTCTCATTTTCTACTAATCTGTATCTAATGCCATGCATTATGAGTATATTCCAATTATAAATTCAAATTACCTATTCTAATTACAAGTCAACACTTAGAGCAACAAATGGTCATAAGCCAACACTTCCAGGCCCTGAATCATTTTAACAATATAACAGTTCTGTTGATAAATAAGCATTGAATGAGAATTCATAGCCAAATATTTTCCAATGGCTGAACAGACAGTCAATCAACAAAGAAAAATAGCCTTTGCTCTTGCAGTAGTGATCTGCCAGGAATAGAGCTTTGATAAATACCATCCAATAACTCAATCATAATTAGATTTCTAAAACCCTCTGCTGAATTCTGTAGGGTTTTGCCTCTTGAAACAGGTCATTCCAAGGCCAAAATGAAGCAAGCAGACAGAGAGCAAGAGGAAACAGAAGGAATTAGTATACTTGTTATACCCACTCTCAAGGAAAAATCATAAAAAAAATTAAAATATTTTCTTCAATTCAAGTTGCTAAAATTTTACATAATACAATCTAATTCCTCCTGTAAGTATATTAGGATGAGTTAGAGCCACGAGAATCAAGCTACTAAACTAAAATGGCATCAGAACAGTTGAAATCATACAAAGCACAGCATAATTTTACTTTAAAGTGGTGAGGTGCCCCATGGTTTCCTAAAAAAGATTAATTATAATGTTAATATATTTTTTGAGAGTATGGGACAATCTGAGGACTGTTACAACTTCCTTCTAGGCTCAGAAAAGAATCTGACAAAGGGACCAGATATACTATTTAGACTAAACTAAACTATTTGCCCCAGACAGGACTTTCGCTTTATTCATAATTGTAGTGTTGAGATTATGTTTCAACTGTCTTAATGTAAGAACTTTCCACTTCACAACTCATCTTTTTCCTTTGCAGGAAGATAAAAAGACATCATAATGAAATGGAGCTTAAAATCATATGGCAGCATGCAGATCATAGATGAATCACCCCCCCAATAGAAGATTAATTTTTAGAGATATAAAAAGATTAAAACATAGCTAAGAAATTATGTTTTCCCAATTTTTAATTTAATTGCATAATTTCCACACATATAAGGAAATGAGATGACATGGAAGTATCCACTACAGGAAGAAAAAAAAAAAAACATCTTTTCAGTACTCTCCCTACTCTATCTACAGGCTGTTTCAAGGGCATGATTCTCATCTACTTCCTCAAACTAAACCCATGCCATTAATATCAGTAGGTACCAAGTTCACATCCTGTAAAAGAAATCCTCCGTAAATCCTGTGGACTTCCTACTCAGTCAACTCTCATGGTGTAAAAGCAAGACATACAGGTTCATGGAGGGAAATCACATACATAATTTACAGTTCCTTAGTAGGACCTACTGCTAGATCTTACATAATCAATTCTGTTGAGGCCCAGTCACATTATCCTTGCTATTTCTCCAGAAACAACCATGAGCTAGTCAAGCACATGAATGCAGTGACAACCTGAATGTAGGAGACTCTAAATTGAATAGTATTAGGGATACAACAGGACTCCCCAGTGGCTTAGTGCTAAAGAATCTACCTGCAATGCAGGAGATTCAGGTTTAATCTCTGGGTCAAGAAGATCTCCTGGAGGAGCAAATGGTGACCTAACCCACTCTAGTGTTCTTGCCTGGACAATCCCATGGACAGTGGAGCCTGGCAGGCTAGAGCCCATGGGGTGGCAAAGAGTCGGAGATGATTGAGTGACTGCATACACAGGGATACAATAAGACTAATTATCAAGGAAACCTTGATTTGATACAAAACTTTGTTCATGTCTCTCATTTGGCAAAGTTCTAACCCCTGCATCACATAATCTCTGGGCTGTGATTATCTCGTGTACTAAGTCACTTCAGTTCAGTTCAGTTCAGTTCAGTCCAGTTCAGTTGCTCTGTTGTGTCGGACTCTTTGCAACAGTATGAATTGCAGCACGCCAGGCCTCCCTGTCCATCACCAACTCCCGGAGTTTACTCAAACTCATATCCATCGAGTCGGTGATGCCATCCAGCCATCTCATCTTCTATCATCCCCTTCTCCTCCTGCCCCTAATCCCTCCCAGCATCACGGTCTTTTCCAATGAGTCAACTCTTTGCATGAGGTGGCCAAAGTACTGGAGTTTCAGCTTCAGCATCAATCCTTCCAATGAACACCCAGGACTGATCTCCTTTAGGATGGACTGGTTGGATCTCCTTCCAGTCCAAGGGACTCTCAAGAGTCTTCTCCAACACCACCATTCAAAAGCATCAATTTTTCAGTGCTCAGCTTTCTTCACAGTCCAACTCTCACATCCACACATGACCACTGGAAAAACCATAGCCTTGACTAGATGGATCTTTGTTGGCAAAGTAATGTCTCTGCATTTTAATATGCTATCTAGGTTGGTCATAACTTGTGTCCAACTCTTTGTGACCCTGTGGACTGTAGCCTGCTGGGCTTCTCTGCCCATGGGATTCTCCAGGCAAGAATACTGGAATGGATTGCCATTTCTTTCTCCAGGTGCTCTTCAGGACCCAGGGATTGAACCCATGTCTCTTACATCTCCTGCATGGGCAGATAGGTTCTTAACCACTAGTGCCATCCGGGAAGCCTGTGATTATCTTATCCTCTCTAAATTGTAAACTTGAGGTGCAGAATTTTGTCATATTCTTTGTTATAATTCCTACACACAGTATCTTCTCAAAGTCATTCACTGAATCAAAGAGAATTCACTGATTATTTATTAAAGGTTTACTCTTTACCCAATATCATGCTATATGGAATGTAGCATAGGACTTGACTCTTGCCCTCAAGTTGCTTACAGACTAGCCAGAAGGTCCCAAGCTTCATATGAAATAATTTAGAGAAAAATAGGAAATTAAATATAATGCATTCAGCACTGGCAATTATCTGCCCCAGCTAATATATAAAAGGAAAAGTAAAATTATATCAGACTTGCCATTAGTCAAACTGTTGTAGACAGTCAGATGGAGGAAGAGAGTGGAGACACAGGCAAATTTGATAGAGAGTAGCAGATGCTCCATCAATAGTAAATTTTAAAACACACTAATAATGAACTCTGAAATGTCCATTAGTAATTGGTTTAATACAAAAGGTATGTTTTAAATGAAAATTGAGCCATCCCATCTCATCTTAAAAAACACTACACCTGAATTATTCAGTTCTCTATGAGACACTGGTAAAATTCTTTCAGAAATAAGTATTTGGTTCTAGGTCATTTCTTCCCAATGCATATTATCTGACTCACCAGTGGTTCTCATTGGTATTTGGGTCATGGACCTCCAGTGATGAAGCTGGTAGTTGCTGTGCTTGGGAAAAAAAAGCACAATCACAAATTTCTACATGACATTTTAGATGATTTTTGGACATACCTTCAAAGTTCATTCATGAACATTGTGGTAGGTAGAATTCTAAGATGGCCTTCGAGAATCCTGACCTCTGATGTCCACACCTTTTATAATCCCCTCTGTGATGATTAGGTTATACTATATTGCAAAGGTGAAAGAATTTTGCAGATGAGATTAAGGCCCCTAATCAGTTGACTCCTACTCTTTGCAACCCCATGGACTGTAGCCCACCAGGCTCCTCTGTCCAAGGAATTATCCAGGCAAGAATACTGGAGTGGGTAGCCATTCTGGTTGAGACAATCCCCTGGAAGAGGCATGGCAACCCACTCCAGTATTCTTACCTGGAGAATCCCATGGACAGAGGAGCCTGGTGAGCTACAGTCCATAGGAGCGCAGGGTCGGACACAGCTGAATCAACTTAGCATGCACTCACACAATCAGTTGAATTTGAGTCAATAAAAAAGAGATTTTTCCTCATTAAGCCTAATCTAATCAGGTGAAACTTTAAAAGACTGGAGAAGTCATAGAAATTCTAAGCAGTAGAGATGGTCTCCTGCTGGTCTGCTAGAAAGCAAATAACTATTTAGAACCTGCCTATGTAGAGGGCCATGCAGGTAGAAACTGATGGAAGCATCTAGAAGCTGACAGTAACTTCTTGGTGATGTTAAAGAAGAAAATGGAGACCTCTTACTCTAACTAAAGGAACACAATTCTGACAACATACTAAACAAGCTTGAAAAAGGAACTCCAAGCTCTAGATGAGAACATAGCCCACACATCAACTTGGTTTCAGCTTCATCACACTGATAAAAAAAAAAAAAAATCAGCTACACTGTGCCTGAACTTCTGACCAACAGAAACTGTGGGTTAAAAATAGATGGCTTAAAAGTCATTAAGTTTGTGGTGTTCAGTTCAGTCAGTTCAGCTGCTCAGTCGTGTCCAACTCTGTGCGACCCCATGAATCGCAGCACGCCATGACTCCCTGTCCATCACCAACTCCAGAGTTTACTCAGACTCATGCCCATCGAGTCGGTGATGCCATCCAGCCATCTCATCCTCTGTCGTCCCCTTCTCCTCCTGCCCCCAATCTCTCCCAGCATCACGGTCTTTTCCAGTGAGTCAACCCTTCTCATGAGGTGGCCAAAGTATTGGAGTTTCAGCATCAGTCCTTCCAATGAACACCCAGGACTGATCTCCTTTAGGATGGACTGGTTGGATCTCCTTGCAGTCCAAGGGACTCTCAAGAGTCTTCTCCAACACCATAGTTCAAAAGCATCAATTTTTCGGCACTCAGCTTTCTTCACAGTCCAATTCTCACATCCATACCTGACCACTGGAAAAACCATAGCCTTGACCGGACAGCCCTTTGTTGGCAAAGTAATGTCTCTGCATTTTAATATGCTATCTAGGTTGGTCATAACTTTCCTTCCAAGGAGTAAGCGTCTTTTAATTTCATGGCTGCAGTCACCATCTGCAGTGATTCTGGAGACCAAAAGAATAAAGTCTTGAC